>NC_069509.1:31117877-31330377 GCF_027579735.1 Bombina bombina
TTGCTTTGTTCTCTTGATATCCTTTGTTAAGAGTAAAGCTGATAGGACTGTGCAAGTGTCGTTCCCCATCTGGAAGCAGTGTTTGTATCTATGTATAACATTGCTAAAAACAATGTTGCAAACACTGCTGCCAGATGGCTAGAAACACATGCACGCTCCTAAGCTCACCTAAGATTACTCTTTTACAAAGGATACTAAGAACCTAGCAAAATTGATAACAGGAGTAAATTGGAAAGTTGTTTAACCCCTTAATGACCAATGACGAGCAGAGTACGTCACTCTGCACGTCGTCGGTCTGGGAAAGCGGTGGAAGCGATACTGATCGCTTCCAGCCACTTTCCGGTTATTGCAGTGATGCCTCGATATTGAGGCATCCTGCAATAACCCTGCTTGGCCATCCAATGCAGAGAGAGCCACTCTGTGGCCCTCTCTGCTCCGGACATCGATGGCCGCTATCGTTGGTGGGTGGGAGCCGGCGTGGGAGGCGGGTGGGCGGCCATCGATTTGCCGTGTGATGTGGAGGGGGCGGGATCGACGGGAGCTCGCACGGACATGTGCACGGGGGGCAGCGGGCGGGCGCGTGCATGTGGCGGGAGCGGGTGGGAACCGCTACACTGCAAAAAATATTTGGTTAAGAAGTGGGAGAAATGGGGGTGGGAGTTTGCCCTACATGGGGGTTGGTCTTTGGGGGGGAAGCTACACTACAGAAAAGTAAAAAAAAATAATAAAAAAATGTTTTATTCTAAACTGGGTACTGGCAGACAGCTGCCAGTACCCAAGATGGAGCCCATTAAGGTAGAGGGGGAGGGTTAGAGAGCTGTTTGGGGGGGGGATCAGGGAGGTTGGGGGCTAAGGGGGGAATCCTACACAGCAGCATATGTAAATATGCTAAAAACAAAAAACAAAAACAACAACAAATTTACCATTTATTTTAGTACTGACAGACTTTCTGCCAGTACTTAAAGGGACATGCCACCCACATTTTTTCTTTTATGATTTAGAAAGAGAATGCAATTTAAACATCTTTCTAATTTACTTATATTAACTAATTTGTTTTATTCTCTTGATATTCTTTGATGAAAAGCATATCTAGACATGCTCACTAGCTGCTGATTGGTTGCTGCACATAGAAGCCTCGTGTGATTGGCTCACCATGTGCATTGCTTTTTCTTCAACTAAGGATATTTAAAAAATGAAGCAAAATAAATAATGGAAGTAAATTGTAATGTTGTTTAAATTTCTATTCTCTATCTGAATCATGAAAGAAAGATTTTGGGTTTAGTGGCCCTTTAAGATGGCGGGGACAATTGTGGGGTGGGGGGGGGGAAGAGAGCTGTTTGGGAGGGATCAGGGGGTCTAATGTGTCAGGTGGGAGGCTGATCTCTACACTAAAGCTGAAATTAACCATGCATGCTCCCTATAAGCTACCTAATTAACCCCTTCACTGCTAGCCATAATACACGTGTGATGCGCAGCGGCATTTAGCAGCCTTATAATTACCAAAAAGCAACGCCAAAGCCATATATGTCTGCTATTTCTGAACAAAGGGGATCCCAGACCACAAAGAAAACTGCTATCCTAGACAGAATCCACGCTAAAACCCACAACAGCAAGGAGCTATTCACAGTCATCAAGGAATTATCCAAACCCAACAGCGATAGTAACGACATCCCACCCTCCCAGTACATCTGCAACAACATTGCTACCTACTTCCACCGCAAGATCATCAACATCTATGACAGCCTCAAGCTCCAGAACCCACCACTCACCGCCGACCCACCCCCACCTCACCCAAACCCACCACCGTCCACGGACTACCTGGATCACCCTCACCACAGAGGACACACTCAGAATCATGAAATCAATCCACTCTGGAGCACCCTCAGACCCATGTCTGCACCACATATTCAACAAAGCGGGTTTTAACCTCGCCCATGAACTCTGCCTCACCATAAACTGCTCCATCAAATCTGGCACCTTCCCAGAAGACTGGAAGCACGCAGAGCTGAAACCCCTGCTGAAGAAACCCACATAGATCCTAAAAACTACCGCCCCATCTCTCTATTCCCCTTTCCAGCCAAAGTAATAGAGAAGTCCATCAACGCACAACTTATTGACCACAACGAGACCAACCACATCTTGGACCCCTCCCAATCCGGTCTCAGGAGAAATCACAGCACTGAGACCGCCCTCCTCGCTGCCACAGATGACATCTGCGCCCTGCTCGACCAAGGAGAGACTGCCGCCCTTATTCGACACTGTAGCCCAGAGCACCCTCCTCACGCGCCTACATGATGACGGCCTCTGTGATAAGGCCCTGGAATGGATCACCTCCTTCCTCAGCGGCAGAACCCAGAAAGTCAGACTCCCACCCTTCTCCTCCAATCCCACAGCAATCAGCTGCGGCGTACCCCAAAGCTCTTCTCTCAGCCCCACCCTCTTCAACATCTACATGGCCCCCCTAGCCGCTATCATCCGACAACACAAACTCAACATCGTCTCCTATGCCGACGACACCCAGTTAATCATCTCACTCACCCGAGACCCCGCCACCACCAAGAAAAACGTCCACGAAGGACTAACAGCAATCGCCACCTGGATGAACAACAACCGTCTCAAACTTAAAACTGACAAGACCGAAATCCTCCTCCTCTGACCCACTAAATCCACATGGGATGACTCCTGGTGGCCCACAGCCCTCGGATACCCTTCAACTCCAACACACCATGCACAAAATCTAGGCATCATCCTCGACTCATCACTTTTCATGGACAGCCAAGTCAACGCCGTCTCTTCGACTTGTTTTCACATACTCCACCTACTGCGAAAAATCTTCAAGTGGATCCCCACCGAAACTAGAAAATCTGTCACCCACACCCTTGTTAGTAGTCGACTCGACATTTGTGCCATAATTGCACAAGCTGTTTGTAAATGATTTCAGTGAGAAACCTAAAATTGTGAAAAATGTAACTTTTTTTTTATATTTGATCGCATTTGGCAGTGAAATGATGACATGAAATATACCAAAATGGGCCTAGATCAATACTTTGGGTTGTCTACTACATTACACTAAAGCTAAAATTACCCTAAAAAGCTCCCTACATGCTCCCTAATTAACCCCTTCACTGTTGGGCATAATACATGTGTGGTGCGCAGTGGCATTTAGCGGCGTTCTAATTACCAAAAAGCAACACCAAAGCCATATAAGTCTGCTATTTCTGAACAAAGGGGATCCCAGAGAAGCATTTACAACCATTTATGCCATAATTACACAAGTTGTTTGTAAATAATTTCAGTGAGAAACCTAAAGTTTGTGAAAAAATTTGTGAAAAAGTGAAAAATCAAATTTGGCGGTGAAATGGTGGCATGAAATATACCAAAATGGGCCTAGATCAATACTTTGGGATGCCTTCGAAAAAAAATATATACATGTCAAGGGATATTTAGGGATTCCTGAAAGATATCAGTGTTCGAATGTAACTAGTGCTAATTCTGAAAAAAAAAATGGTTTGGAAATAGCAAAGTGCTACTTGTATTTATGGCCCTATAACTTGCAAAAAAGCAAAGAACGTGTAAACATTGGGTATTTCTAAACTCAGGACAAAATTTAGAAACTATTTCGCATGGGTGTTTTTTGGTGGTTGTAGATGTGTAAGATTTTGGGGGTTAAAGTTAGAAAAAGTGTGTTTTTTTCAATTTTTTCCTCATATTTTATATTTTTTTTATAGTAAATTATAAGATATCATGAAAATAATATGCTATATTTTGAAAGCCCATTTAATGGCGAGAAAAATGGTATATAATATTTGTTGGTAGAGTAAATGAGTAAGAGGAAAATTACAGCTAAACACAAACACAGCAAAAATGTAAAAATAGCCTTGGTCCCAAACGGACAGAAAAAGGAAAAGTGCTGTGGTCATTAAGGGGTTAAAATGTCATTCTCTTTCTAAACCAAGTTAGCCATTTTTTTTAAATGTTACTTGGTACCTATGTATTAAACCTCTCACTCACCAAGCTCATGGATGGGTTAAACCCATAGCTAAAGCCACCTTCTGGAGCTAATTGCAGATATTGCAGATGAGACAATTACAAACTGCATACACCTGTAGTTGCCAATCCCTGCCCGTGCTTTGTTCATGAGCTGCAATTGGATGTATTACAGAGCAGGACTCTATGTACATGTTTAATCTTTTTTGGGGGGGGGGGTTAAACACAATAGAAAGAGATAATAATAACAAAACTAAACATCATGCTTTAACAAATCTGTACATTTCATTTTTGCAATAAATTATCACACACTAATTTAGTACCTCCATGAGTGACAAAATTGTGCCACTGTGTTCCTCTGTATCAAGGCAAAATACTTGTAAAATGCCTCTGAAAATGAAATATTATTTATTATTGTGCTGCAACAGATGACCTCTATTGTAATCAAATGGTTAATTTGACAATTCATCTAATTAACAGATAGTAAATGTCTGCAATACAAAACAATGTACTTACCTTCAACAGGAGGCTTTTGACTGGTTCTGTAGGCAAACATTGCATGACTGGTTTTCCCAAGCGCTTATATAGCGTAATATGTAACTTTCAGAGAAGGATGTGGCTAGAGATAAAGTCAAAACGACAGAGACAGAACAAGGTTAAAGAAAACCACATGTATTAGATCCTGATTATATAAAGAGATCTAAAACCAGAATTAAGTCTCACACGTCGATACATGTATTTGGAAACATTTTAGGGAACAATAGTAAGTTAAAGGGACATTAAACACTAAATACATTTTATAAGAATGGCATTTACAGTAGGTTATTCTCCACCACCCTCTAGTTGAGGGTGCTGCCATGTTGAAATCTATCTTTCACTGCAGTCCATCATTTAAGTGTTTGCACATGTGCAGTAACTCTCTTGCAGATACCTTCAGGGTAACCTAGGTTACAAACTTTCAGGGTTCTGTTAGTTAGTTCCTTCATGTGCTTTTGTGAAATTTACTAAATTAATGTAGAATATGGCCGCAGGCAGTGACATTCAGCTATTTTTGGTGCCTGATTAATAAGTGTAAAGGTGCAAATCCTGCAGCCATATCCGCCCATGACTAGTACTAAATTCTCTCTCTTACTCATATGCCCTTATTATATGAGAGTGTGACCTCTCTCTCAAAGTAGTTCTTATATAAATTATACATATGGGGGAATCTATATTATAGAGTATTTATTATAGAAGAAAAGGAGGAACAGCCAGCCACAGCCGCAACATCTGTGCTGGTTCTCACAACTGAACAACCACAATGTAACTGCTTGAGCTGTTTCTCACATCTGATTGGTCAGTTTAGCCAGTTATCCTTCCCATATTGATACATTAATTTGAGCAATAACAATTACTGTTTATAAGTAGCTAATTATACTACTGAATGACTTTCTATCCCACTTATCATTCTGGGAGCTAATAACGTTCTGAGCCTCTCATCTGGCATTCAAGGCCAGTAAAGGTGTCATCTGCCACATTAATGTTTATTCCTTTAGCATGTAAGCCTAAGAGCCCAACTGTTTGCAGATCAACTTCTTAAAAACTGACTACAACAGCGCGACTCTTGGCAGGGACCTCTACCCATTTGATCCCTATAAATGTTACCTTGTATATCGCCCATGTTTATAGCACTGCAGAATCTGTTGGTGCTCTAAAAATAACCGATAATAATAATAATAATTCTTGTGCCACCTCCATCCTGCTCTCACGCAACAGCACAACCGTAGGTCTTGGTGATTATCCCAGATGAGCAAGTCAAGTGAGATTTAAGATCACAGTCTCTGGCTGGCAAATTACTTTAGAACCAGAACACTGAGACACATTTGTTTTAAGTTGCATGTGCAGGCTCACAGAATTACAAATGGAGCCCATTAGGCTAATTTTGGACACCAAAGTGATACCACAGATTAAATTTAAGATAATAATGAGATACAGCATCAGTAACAATAAGAGCTTTTTTTTGTTTTAGAAGGCGCATGTTGTTCTGGCACAGTATTTGCTTATCACAAAAATCTCATGTATGGTTGATGCTCGTAGAGATATTAGTCACTGTTTAAACTATGTTTTTATCTGATGTCTGAACCTACTTTCTCAAATATCTGACTATACATTTATATAAATTGTTTTATTTACTTATCTAGATTGTTTAATTTAAAATATGAAGTTGCCAAGACTGTAAAATGGTTTTACTATCTCTGTATGGAGAACGTTAGTGTCAATGTTATCTCTAATTTTTTTGAGAGGTTTAGACAAATATTTAGATGTGTGCAATATTTATTCAAGTATCTAAAATATGTGTGCAATTTATTATTAAGTGTAGTCAAAATTGAAAATGTTTGTAAAACATATATAACCACACACACGCAGAAACGCTCATTCACCAACTCAATCACACAAACTCTAACATGCATAGAAAGAATCACTCACAAACTTTCCCACAATCACTCATACAGACAAACTTACTCACACAGAAACACTCCTTTACACACATTTACAGACAGAAACACACAACTGACAGAACCTCACACTGTTAGAAACACACACAGAAACATTAAAACACAAAAAATAATCACACACAGAGAAACTGGAATAAATATTCACTGAAACACACACGCTCTTATAGAAACAATGACAGAAACACTCATTCACAAAAACACACAGACACCCACCCACACCCAGAAACACAAAAACATGCACAGAGAGACACTCACACACACAGAGACACTCTCACACACAGAGACGCTCTCTCACAGACAGAGACACAGACACTCTCTCACACACACAGACACTCTCACACACAAAAACACAAACACATACACACAGGAACAGAAACAGAAACACACACAAAAAAAGCTATGGTTCCTCAAAGGGCTTAGAGATTGAAAACACATCAATAGACATAAACCAAACAATTATATATATATATATATATATATATATATATATATATATATATATATAGCACATAGGGGTAAATTTATTGTTGTGTGAGCGGACATCGATAAATGCTGACAGCATACGCTGTCAGCATTTATCATTGCACTAGCATTCCTTGTGAACTGCTTGTGCCATGCCGCCCCCTGCAGATTTGCGGCCGTATACAATCGTGCAAATTGCTGTCTGCCCCCTCAGACAAAGGTGTCAGTAGAGATACCGAAATGTTTGGTGCTGTGCTTATCTTCATACTATGTGCTGTATACTTTATTACACATTGCACCCCAGTGGTTGCTTGAAGTTCAAGTGAGTGCACTGTTTCTATATATATATATATATATATATATATATATATATACATACATACACACACCGAGAGAAATGGACTGCACTCTCAAACTGGACTGGATATACATTCCATGAACCTGCAAAACTCACAGCATTGGGTGCTCACCAGCAATCGCAGACAGCTGTACAGCTTTTAGTGACTCAGGCAGTTAACCCCAGACAAGCTTGGGCGCAAAGCCCATAGGGAAAATTACAAAACAAAATGAGCACAAAGCTAGATTAAAAGCAAAATGGAAGAGTTAGTTAAAGCATTTGGCCAAATAGTGGTAGGCTCAGGACAAAGTCAAGGTATCTTCCTCCCTGGGTAACCAAACTAAAATTTTGCTTAATTCTCTTAGAATCCTTTGTTGAAAAGCATATCTAGATAGGATCAGGAGCTGAGCGCTAGCTGCTGGTTTCTGAACATATAGTCATTTTGTCATTGGATTACCACTGTCTTAAGCTGGCTACCCATAGTGCATTGCTCCTCCTTCATCAAAGGTTACCAAGAGAATGAAGAATATTAGATAATAGAAGTAAATTAGAAGGTTGGTCCGAATTGTATGCTCTGTTTGAATTATGAAAGAAACATTTTGAGTTTCATGTCCCTTTAATGGGCACATCAACCAGCTGTTTTTACAGACTGTCCAGATAAAATTCAAGCCAATATTAAGCTAACATTATTTTTTTAATGCTTGATAAACAAATTATAATCAAATCAACTAATGATACTTATGCAATTAATGTGTGCTGTGAATAGTTTAGGTATGATTTATAAATAACAGAAAATGTTAACATATTACAAAGTATTGAACTGTGCCCACCAGCTAATTCATAATGCCACCCAAATGGCAACATTTTCTGTGTAGAACAATATTATAAAATTTGCATGTGCACTTAGGGGTTCCCATGAGCCTCTATTCGAATAAATGCACTTTATTCATGCCGGGTGATCCCTATTACCACAGTGATCACCTGGCAAGTCAAACTTATATATGGGCTGTATTTAACCGAGGGGCTTATGTGCTTTAAAACTAGGTGTTGTGGGGTCTCTGGGTCTTATTATTATAAGTGTATGTGAGTGCAACATCTTTATTTTTATTTTATTAAATTGTGCCTATACATTAACTCCCCAAGACACACTGAAAAAGCAGTGAACCTTTTTTTTAACATGCCTCTTTTTTCAGTTATCCTGGTTAAAGAATGGAAAACTTAAATGAGGTTATTAAGGTAAAATCAACCCCAAGTACATTTGTTAGCAAAATCCAACATTAAAAAAACTTCAACCAACCGGGATTGACATTGAAACGATTCACCTTTAACTGAACGAACAATGTGCTGCATTTTCTTTTTAATGTAATTTGTTTTCTTTTCAAAACTGCTATATTAAAGGGATATGAAACCCAAAATGTTCTTTCATGATTCAGACAGTGGGGCCGATTTATCACGGCTAACCTTTAGGCTCGCTGGAAACAGGAGTTAAGACCGCGGCTTCTTAACTCATCTGCCACCTTTGAGGTGGCGGACAACAATCTGCCCGATCGAATACGATTGTTGTTGATTGACACCCCATGCTAGCGGCCGATTGTCTTCAGGGGCCGCATTGCACAAGCAGTTCACCAGAACTGCTTATGCAATGTCAAATACGCTGTCGGCATTTATCGATGCATGCCGGACCTGATACGCTACAGCGGATCATGTGCACCAGACACTTGATAAATCGGCCCAGAGCATGCAATTTTAAACAACTTTATTTCTATTATCACATTTTCTTTGTTCTCTTGGTATCTTTTGTTGAAAAGCAGGGGGTAAGCTCAGAAGTGTGCACCTGTCTGGAGCACAATATGGCAGGTTTGCTAGAATGTTATCCATTTGAAAGAGCACTAGAGGGCAGCGCTATTTCCTGTCATGTAGTACTCCAGATGCTACCTAGGTATCTCTTTAAGAAAGAATATCAAGGGTAACGAAGCTAATTTGATAACAGAAGTAAATTGGAAACTTTTTTTAATTGCCTGCTCTGTCTGAATCACAAAATAACTTTGGGGGGTTTCATATTCCTTTAATGATTGACACCTGTATTTGTTATCTCCCCACAACCTGAACCAGCTAGAGTTGTGCAAATCAGATGTAAACAATGACTCTACTCATTTGAATTCTAAGAAAACCAATTTATTTATAGTCAGTGCAATCTCACCCAATGGCCCCTATTTATCAAATGTCTTGCGGACCTGATCCGACAGTGCGGATCAGGTCCGCAAGACCTCACTAAATGCGGAGAGCAATACGCTCTCCGTACTCAGCATTGCACCAGCAGCTCACAAGAGCTGCTGGTGCAACGCCGCCCCCTGCAGGGTGTCAATCAACCTGATCGTATTCGATCGGGTTGAATTGCGCCGATTCCTGTCCGCCTGCTCAGAGCAGGCGGACAGGTTATGGAGCAGTGATCTTTAGACCGCTGCTTCATAACTGCTGTTTCTGGCGAGTCTGAAGACTCATCAGAAACACGGGCCATCAAGCTCCGTTCGGAGACTGATAGATAGGCCCCATAGTCTGGACACCTATCCCATTTAACTCTAAAGCAAGTGCTGAGCAGTAGGGAGAGAAGTCATTGTCATTGTCACATAAACCATGTGATATCAGAGGGTCACGCTACTCCTCAGTTTAACAAAGGAGACTGCTGCTTATAAAGTGAAATCTCATCTGTGTGTTGCTTTATTTCGGCTGCAGAGTTTGGAGCAGTCTTCTTGACCAATCCATTTAAAATCCCTGAACTAAGAGTCTAGTGGAATAAATATTTTCATTCTTTTCATCAATCATTTTAATTATAACAGATATCAGAACAGTCAAGAATTTGATTTGCTCTTCTACTTTCTCTATCATTATAGGTTAGACAGCTGCTTCGGAACATGTATCCCACACTTGTTCTTTCATGATTCAGACAGAGTATGCCATATTAATCAACTTTCTAATTTACTTCATATATGAAATTGTCTTCACTCTCTTTGTATCTTTTGTTGAAAAGCAGGGGTTTAAGTTCAGAAGAGTGCACATCTCTAGAGGAATTTTCCAAGAATGTTATCCATTTGCAAGAGCACTAGATGGCAGCACTATTTTCTGGCATATAGTGCTCCAGATACCTAGCTATCGCCTAGATTTAGAGTTTTGCGTTAGCCGTCAAAAGCAGCGTTAAGGGGTCCTAACGCTGCTTTTTACCGCCCGCCGGTATTTAGAGTCAGGCAGGAAAGGGTCTACCGCTCACTTCCTTTCCGCGACTCCAGGCTACCGCAGATCCCCTTACGTCAATTGCGTATCCTATAGTTTCTATGGGATTTGCCTAACGCTGGTATTTGGAGTCTTGGAAGAAGTGAGCGGTAGAGCCTCTACCGACAAGACTCCTACCGTCAAAAAAAGTCAGGAGTTAAGAGCTTTATGGGCTAATGCGGGAACATAAAGCTCTTAACTACTGTGCTATAAAGTACACTAACACCCATAAACTACCTATGTACCCCTAAACCGAGGCCCCCCCACATCGCAAACCCTATAATAAAAATTTTTAACCCCTAATCTGCCGACCGTACACCGCTGCAACCTACATTATAGCTATGAACCCCTAATCTGCTGCCCCTAACATCGCCGACACCTACATTATATTTATTAACCCCTAATCTGCCCCCCCAATGTCGCCGCTACCTAACTACACTTATTAACCCCTAATCTGCCGACCGGACCTCGCCGCCACTATAATAAATGTATTAACCCCTAAACCGCCGCACTCCCGCCTCGCAAACACTATAATAAATTGTATTAACCCCTAATCTGTCCTCCCAAACATCGCCGCCACCTACCTACAATTATTAACCCCTAATCTCCCGCCCGCAATGTCGCCGCTACTATAATAAAGTTATTAACCCTAAACCTAAGTCTAACCCTAACACCCCCCTAACATAAATATAATTTAAATAAAACGAAATAATATTCCTATAATTAAATAAATTAATCCTATTTAAAACTAAATACTTCCATACTGTTCCAATCAGCCAATAGAATGCAAGCTCAATCCGATTGGCTGATTGGATCAGCCAATCGGATTGAACTTCAATCTGATTGGCTGATTGAATCAGCCAATCAGATTTTTCCTACCTTAATTCCGATTGGCTGATAGAATCCTATCAGCCAATCAGAATTGGAGGGACGCCATCTTGGAGGACGTCACTTAAAGGTACCGTCATTGTGTAAGAAGACTCCGGATGAAGAGGATGGCTCCGCGTCAGCTCCTTGGAAGATGGCTCCGCTCCGGATGGATGAAGATTGAAGACGCCGCCTGGATGAAGACTTCTACCAGATGAAGGACCTCCTCTGCGCACCTTGGATGAAGATTTCTGCCCGGTTGGGTGAAGACGACTCAAGGTAGGGGGATCTTCAGGGGGTTAGTGTTAGTTTTTTTTTTAAGGGGGGTTTGGGTGGGTTAGAGTAGGGGTATGTGGGTGGTGGGTTTTAATGTTGTGGGGGGTTGTATTTTTTTTTACAGGTAAAAGAGCTGATTACTTTGGGGCAATGCCCCGCAAAAAGCTCTTTTAAGGGCTGGTAAAAGAGCTGATTACTTTTGTAATTTAGAATAGGGTAGGGCATTTTATTATTTTGGGGGGCTTTTTATTTTATTAGGGGGCTTAGATTAGGTGTAATTAGTTTAAACTTCTTGTATTTTTTTTATTTTCTGTAATTTATTGTTTTTTTTTTTGTATTATAGATTAGTTTATTTAATTGTATTTTAGTTTAGCTAATTGTAGGTAATTTATTTAATTAATTTATTGATAGTGTAGTGTTAGGTGTATTTGTAACTTAGGTTAGGATTTATTTTACAGGTAATTTTGTAATTATTTTAACTAGGTAGCTATTAAATAGTTATTAACTATTTAATAGCTATTGTCCCTAGTTAAAATAAATACAAAGTTGCCTGTAAAATAAATATAAATCCTAAAATAGCTACAATGTAACTATTAGTTATATTGTAGCTATATTAGGGTTTATTTTATAGGTAAGTATTTAGTTTTAAATAGGAATAATTTAGTTAATGATAGTAAATTTATTTCGTTTAATTAAAATTATATTTAACTTAGGGGGGTGTTAGGGTTAGACTTAGGTTTAGGGGTTAATAACTTTATTATAGTAGTGGCGACGTTGTGGGTGGGAAATTAGGGGTTAATAATTGTAGGTAGGTGGCGGTGATGTTAGGGAGGGCAGATTAGGGGTTAATAAAATTTATTATAGTGTTTGCGAGGCCGGAGTGCGGCAGTTTAGGGGTTAATACATTTATTATAGTGGCGGCGAGGTCCGGTCGGCAGATTAGGGGTTAATAAGTGTAGGTAGGTGGCGGCGACGTTGGGGGGGGGGGCAGATTAGAGGGTAATAAATATTATGTAGGTGTTGGCGATGTTAGGGGCAGCAGATTAGGGGTTCATAGGGATAATGTAGGTGGCGGCGGTGTCCGGAGCGGCAGATTAGCGATAGCGGGGGTGGCAGATTAGGGGTTAATAAGTGTAAGGTTAGGGGTGTTTAGACTCGGGGTTCATGTTAGGGTGTTAGGTGCAGACTTAGAAAGTGTTTCCCCATAGGAAACAATGGGGCTGCGTTAGGAGCTGAACGCTGCTTTTTTGCAGGTGTTAGGTTTTTTACAGCCAGCTCAGCCCCATTGTTTCCTATGGGAGAATCGTGCACGAGCACATTTTTCCAGCTTACCGATACCGTAGGCAACGTTGGTATTGAGGGTTGAAGTGGCGCTAAATTATGCTCAACACTCACTTTTCTGAGCCTAATGCAGCCATTCAGACAACTCTAAATACCAGTGTTGTCTTAAGGGTGCGCTGGGAAATAAGCAGCGTTAGCACCGCGGGTCTTTACCGACAGAACTCTAAATCTAGGCGTATGTATCTCTTCAGAAAAAATACCATGGAAACGAAGCAGATTTTATAATAGAAATATTTTTGTATTTTTTTTTAAACTGCATGTTCTGTCTAAATCACAAAAGAAAATGTTTGAGACACACCATTAGAACACCATTAGAACATTTACAGGTAGATTACAAGTTTTGCGCTATAGAGGGTTTGAAACGAACGCAACAAATGTTGCGTTATTTCACCTTCCATAGCGCTGCCATTATGAATTTTAAAAAAGCCGCCTTGTGCATGCGATATGGTTGCGTTGAGCTCCATACTGAACAAAATACAAGCGCTGCTTTGACGTGCTCGTGCACGCTTTCCCTATAGACATCAATGGGGAGAGAGTGTTAGAAAAGAACCAAACCCCTGCGATTGCGGAATGAAAAGCTCCGTAACGCAACCCCATTGGTCTTTAAACCTAACACCCTGGCATAAACCCCATGATTAAAAACACCCCTAATCTGCTGTCCCTGACATCGCCGCCACCTTCATAATGTTATTAACCCCTAATCTGCAGTCCCTGACATCGCCGCCACCTACATAATGTTATTAACCCCTAATCTGCTGTCCCTGACATCGCCGCCACCTACATAAATGTTATTAACCCCTAATCTGCTGTCCCTGACATCGCCGCCACCTACATAATGTTATTAACCCCTAATCTGCCGCTCCCAATATCGCCTGCCACTATACTAAACTTATTAACCCCTATTCCCCATGCACCCCAACATCGCCCACACTATAATAAAGATATTAACCCCTATTCCGCCGCTCCCCGACATTGTTGCCACTAAATAAAGTTATTAACACCTAAACCTCTGGCCTCCCACATCACTACCACTAAATAAACCTATTAACCCCTAAACCGCAGCCCCTACATCACAACAACCTAAATTAAATTATATTTACCCCTAAACTTAATCCTAAATCTAACCCTAATCCGAAACCTAACACCCCCTAACTTTAACATAATTAAAATAGACCTAAATTAAAGTTAAATTTATTAACTAAATAATACCTATTTAAAACTAAATACAAACTTACCTGTGAAATAAAACCTAAGCTAGCTACAATATAACTAATAGTTACATTGTAGCTATCTTAGTTTTTATTTTTATTTCACAGGTAAGTTTGTATTTATTTTAATTAGGTAGACTAGTTAGTAAATAGTTATTAAAGGGACATGAAACACAATTTTTTTCTTTCATGATTCAGATAGAGAATATAATTTTAAACAACTTTCTAATTTACTTCTGTTATCTAATTAGTTTCATTCTCTGGGTATAATTTGTTGAAGAAGCAGCAATGCACTAATGGTTTCTAACTGAACACGTGTGAGCCAATCACAATCGATATATTTATGCAGCCACCAATCAACAGCTAGAATCTAGGTTCTCTGCTGCTCCTGAGCTTGCCTAGATAAACATTTCAGCAAAGGATAACAAGAGAATGAAGCAAATTAAATAATAGAAGTAAATTGGAAAGTTGTTTAAAATTGTATGCTCTATCTGAATCATGAAAGAACATGTTTGGGTTTCATGTCCCTTTAACTATTTACTAACTACCTAGTTAAAATAAATACAAACTAACCTGTGAAATAAAACCTAACCTGCCTTACACTAAAACCTAACATTAAAAAAATAACAAACAAAATTATCTAAAACAATAAAAATTATTCCTATTCTAATACCTTGTTTTAAAAAAAAAAAACACCCCAAAATAAAAAACCCTAATCTATAATAAACTACCAAGGGCCCTTTAAAGGGCCTTTTGTAGGGCAGTGCCCTAAAGAAATTAGCTCTTTTTCTACAAAAGAAAAGCAAACACCGCTAACAGTATAGAAACCCCCACCCCCAAACCCACAAAATTAAAAATAAAGTAAAACTTAATCTTGCCCTGAAAAGTGCATTTGTATGGGCATTGCCCTTAAAATGGCATTCAGCTCTTTTGCTGCCCATTAAAAATAAAAAGTGTCTATTCTAAAAGAAAAAAAACACCCCAAAAAGAAAAAAAAAACATTACACAAAATAACAAACGAATTATCCAAAATAATAAAAATTATTCCTATTCTAATACCCCATTTAAAAAATAAAAAATAAATAAATAAAAGAACCCTCATCTATAATAAACTACCAATAGAACTTAAAAGGGCCTTTTGTAGGGCATTGCCCTAAAGAAATCAGCTCTTTTTATAAAAAAAAATAAAAACAAACACCCCCTAACATTACACACCCCTACCCCCCAAACCCACAAAATAAAAAACCTAACTAAAAAAATCTTATCTACCCATTGCCCTGAAAAGGGCATTTGTATGGCCATTGCCCTTAAAAGGGCATTCAGCTCTTTTAAGAAATGCCCAAACCCTAATCTAAAAAAAACCCACCCAAAAAAACCTTAAAAAAAACTAACACTAAACCCTCTTTAGGTACTCACAATTTTTGAAGTCCAGCTTGAGTGATCTTCATCCCAGTGGCTCCATCTTCATCCATTGCGGGGCCGGCATCTTCTTCATCACTGTGGAGGTGGAGCAGTCAATGTGCGGAGGCGGAGGTCCAGATGAAGGTCCAAGGCAGAGATCCAGGCAAAGGTCCAAGGCGGAGGTCCAGGCGGAGGTCCATCGATCCGACGTGGAGGTCCTCTTCATGCGATCACCCACCGCAAACTGAGGATTCAAATGCAAGGTACCCCTTTTATACTGTGGGTACCATTGCCTTCCTATTGGCTGAAAAATGTAAATCAGCCAATCGGAATTAGAGCTGCTAAAATCCTATTGGCTGTTCAAATCAGCCAATAGGATGAGAGCTACTGAAATTCTTTTGGCTGATTTGAATAGCCAATAGAATTTCAGTAGCTCTCATCCTATTGGCTGATTTGAATTTCTAAAATCAAATCAGCCAATAGGAATGCAAGGGACGCCATTTTGAAAAGGCTCCCTTGCATTGAAGGATCAGTATATGTCGGCGACCGTATGAAGAGGATGCTCAGCGCCGGATGTCTTCAGGTTGGACAATCACACAAAGGTGGAAAGCATACACCCTGTTATAGACCAAAAAGTTCTTTGATAAAAAATATGCATATAAAATTGACATAAGGTTCAGTGCTCTGGTGCTCGCATGAAAGGAGAGCTGTAAATTACCATTCACTTATAAGTGTAATTAGCAAGGCAGCAATGTCAGGTAGCGGATTAAATTGTAAAGTACTTTTTTGTTACTAAATCGTCTGCCATGTGTCCGGTCTTAGGGTGTGTTTATGTCTCTGTGAGAACGGGCTGTCCACCAGCCCCTTTTTTTATCCAGTTACAATGCAACTCATGCACAATGTAGGTAAAATGTCCTACCTTTAACCCGGGAGCACTCGTTCACTGGGTGGTGGAGCAGCTCCTGCTTCCTTGATAAGCTTTTTCCTCTTGTTCAGATGCGGTAAGATAATAAAATCACATTTTTCACTTTTGTCGACAGATGACAATTTGGCCAATATTATGAACAAGGGTTGCCATTTCACGTATAAAAAGAATAAAACCATTGGAAACATGGTCTCTCCGACAAAACTGAAAACAAACCAAATTGATGGGTCAGCATGGCTGATCATCAAGGGCATGCATAGATGCAACTTTCAAGACTGTGTAGCATGCAAAAAGGTGACATTAGGGGACACCTTCATGTCCACTTTTACGGGACAACATTTTGACATTTTGACCTGTCTAAACTGTAGATCTAAGTATGTTATCTATTTGATAAAATGTGTACAATGTTTGGTGCAGTACGTAGGGTTGACCACCAGAGAGGCACGCTCCAGAATAAGGGAGCATTTATCAAACATTAGAACAGACAGTTCTAGTACCCCTCTGGTGCAACACTTCGTATCTGTACATGAAAAAAATACTGAGAGTTTTTCATGGACCATTATCGAGAAGGTATCAGTACCCAAACGTGTGGGTGACAGAGAGAAACTCCTTGGTAAACAAGAGGTCTACTGGATCTTCAAATTGAAGATTAGATTACCAGGAGGCTTACATTCTGCCTATGACCTCATTAATTTTTTGGCAGCAAAAAAACTCCCCTCCACACATATATGTAGAGCAAAAACATACTACATACACTGGAGTTTAATAACAAAGGAGTAAAACTATCATATCTTCTCATTAAATATTATATATATGTGGTTATGCATTTACCGCACATTCTCTAGCTGTGGACATAAATTATCTGGGTTAATAATGAAGTTTAAAACAGATTAACTATGGTGTTAAAAATTCTTATCATTACTTGTATGTATTAAGATCTCATATGTATTGTTAAATATATAAATACATATATAAGATCAAAACTGTTCACCTGTCACAAAATGTAAATTAACACATGCAAGCTATAGTAAGCAACACAAGCTTAGAATACAGGTATAAAGTATTACGGATATATTGTTAGTTGTTGTGTTAAACGGTTGATTGGATGTTGCATGTCACTACTAGAGTTTAAGATTACCGTTTGTTTATAACCTAGGGATTGTTTTTCAGAAGCCATTCCCCCAAGTGGTTAATTTACATTCCCCAAATGTCTGTGTCAGTAAAAGTACGAAGTCAAACACTAAGCACTTATTGGTGCAGGATTGAACCAATGGGAGGAAGGTAAGCCCTTTAAATAGGGTGGTTTATTTTAAAACTTTTATCAGCTAGGACTACGGCCACGGGCCAAAACACGTCAGCTGGAGTTTCCCCCCTCCCATTGGGTTTCCATCATCAAGTGCTGACAGTTTTGTTCCTGTTAAAGTTTGTGATTGTATCACTAACATAGTCTTTTTATTTTTACAACCGTGTGTTGTTGTTTTCGTTGTATCATACATAATAAAGAAAAGGAAAGAGACATTGGATATCAGTGCTCCTATTTGTTCTATTTTTGTCTTCAGGATGGACCCACTCCGAGCTGCAGGGATGAAGATAGAAGACGCCACCTGCATAGATGAAGATCTCGCCACCTGGATGAAGACATCTCACCGCTTGGATGAGGACTTCGCCACCTGGATGAGGATGGATGTCCGGACTTCAAAAACTGTAAGTGGATCGTCGGGGGTTAGTGTTACATTTAGATATATTAATAACTTTATTTAAACAGTGAGGGATATTTAGGCAAGTTTTTGACTTTGTATACAACAAGACGTTCTGTTAAATCTTCTTTCTAATAATGTACAAGTGCTGCAGAGCTTATGCATAGTATCAGTGGGGTTGAATAGGACATGACATGTCTGCTCGCACTATGATAATTCGGCCACAAGGAGTGCACATATATACCCAGTTTTATAGGAAAAAAAGACTTCCCAGCAATAGGGATGGGCAAATGTGTTGCAAGTGTAATTCCTTTGGTAGAACAAATAGTCCTTTGGACATTAATTTTGGACAATCGAAAAAAAAATTAAAATTCGTTGATCAAATGTTATTTATTTGTTTTCGATTTTACTTTAGTTTTTCAAATGTTCATAATTAGATCAAATATCCACATTTGAAATTTCGAAAGTAACATTCAATTTAAGAAATACTATTCAGAAGTTCAATAGTTCACGTGGTAGGAAATTTAGTAAATTTAATATATCAATTTCGTATGCTTCTAATTTGAATTTTGCACAATTTGAATATTACAATTTAAGAAAGCATTAGAAATACTATTACATTAAATGAATGTTAAAATGTTGCACAAAGATTTGAAATTCGAAAAAAAATGAACAAATGTGTTAAAATTTGATTAATTTTTCGAATGTTGCAAAACATTTGGACATCCTTACGCCCGATATAAGGTTTCAGCAGTGTCACAAGGATGAATGGGCTGATATCACTTTATTGGCCGGAGCTAACATCACTGAGGGTTTCTGTTACACTAAGCAAGCTGCACTACAGACCCTATCTACTGGAGTAGTGCTGCAGATTGCTGTAGCCCACTTAACACGACCATTGCAGCCTCCCCCCATATACATGCAACGCTGCTGCTAAAGGTTACAAATACTCACAGTGCGCTGAGCAGAGCAATAGATATCTGGCCAGACACCGCGTATGATAGACAACTGGGTCCTCTTCAATGGAAACTGCTGGAATAATGAGTAGCAAAACCAGAGGAAGGGTAATCTAATAAAACAGGAGATAAACTCATGTATTTGTCTGAGGCAAACAGAGCTAAATAAAAAAGCTTGCCCAGATTAAAGGGAACTCTTCAGGGTGATAAACTTTTGTTATTTCCATTTATCCTAAGGACCATAAACCCAAACATTCTGGGAATAATTAATAAAGAAATTAAAGGGAGCTCTTTAACCTTGAAGACCTTGCGGAAATTCTTAGATAATCTAGGTCAGTAAAATGGAAATTTTATAGTCTGCAAATTGTGTGAAAGGAAAACAGCCACAGGTATGTTGTTTGGGTGTTAACCTTGTATGGTTTTATCGCACACATCTGTGACAACTAGTAAAAAGCTCATTTAATATAAAGGAAAATTAAACTTGATTTTTGTTGTTCTTGCATTTAATGAAGATATTTTAAAATATATTACAGTGTTTTCTTTCAAAAAGATTCTTCAGTCCCACCATTTTATCTGTGAGGTTTAACAGTGAGCACGCTGTACCTAAAGATGAGTGGTGCACAAACGTGCACTGTTGTTAAACCTGTTGGTTTAAAAAAGAAATAGCTTTAACCCCTTAACGGCGTTGGATGGGGGCTTGCTTTCTGCGGTAACCCAGGTGTTGCTGACAGTGCCAAGACTGGCACAATTCTGCATGTCTCATCAGTGAGGAGCACAGAAAAAGAGATATGGAGGTCACCCCAGGCAAGCGATCGCTGGGACAGGATACCGTGTGTTCATGTCAGTAGGGAACCTTCATTACATGAGTTACATGCTTAGAGCAGCGTTTATGGACCAGTCACAATGATCACGTCAGAAATGACAAGCCGTTACTTGTTAACAAAGGATTCCGTTGTCCCCTCATTTTCTCTCCCTGTCACCACCTATGTCAAAGTCTGACATTTATTTTAATAAAGCTTTTTAATTACAAATTTATTTGAATAGTGCATTTTTATCATTGTATTTCAACAAAGTGTGTTTTTTTTTAATTACATTTTTTTCGTTAAGTTTTCATTTTTGCTCCTGGCGATAAAATAGTTACATTTTAAAAAAGTCAAACTGTCTATAGGTAAATACTGAGTGTTATCTAGTCTGTACAAATATTAACATTTGTGTAACTGTTTTGTATTGGGTGACCACACTGAGCAAATTATACTGTTAAACCAATAATTCCATCCTTGTAGTACTTGCTCTATACTTGCTATAAATTACTTGGAAACCTAGACATACAGGGTATTCCTGAAATCAGGACAACATAATGTTATCTATTTTGAAGTATATCTTTACCTACACTAGTCTTGTAGAAACAAAAATGTAAAAAAAAATAATGCTTTTTTCAATCTTCCCCTCATTTTTAAGTACTATATTCCTATGTATTGTTATTTTGTGTATATACTGTAGGGTATAACAAGACCTGTTTGTATGTAATATAATATGTATGTTTTGTAATATGCATGTAATATAATATGTATGTAATGTATTATGCATGTAATATAATATGTATGTATTGCAATATGTATATATTGTAATATGCATGTAATATAATATGTATGTAATGTAATATGTATGTATTGTAATATGCATGTAATATAATATGTATGTATTGTAATACGTATGTATTGTAATATGTATGTATTGTAATATGCATGTAATATAATATGTATGTAATGTAATATGCATGTAATGTAATATGTATGTAATGTAATATGTATGTAATGTGTATGTATTGTAATATGCATGTAATATAATATGTATGTAATGTATTATGCATGTAATATAATATGTATGTATTGTAATATGTATGTATTGTAATATGCATGTAATATAATATGTATGTAATGTAATATGCATGTAATATAATATGTATGTAATGTATTATGCATGTAATATAATATGTATGTATTGTAATATGTATGTATTGTAATATGCATGTAATATAATATGTATGTAATGTAATATGCATGTAATATAATATGTATGTAATGTATTATGCATGTAATATAATATGTATGTATTGTAATATGTATGTATTGTAATATGCATGTAATATAATATGTATGTAATGTATTATGCATGTAATATAATATGTATGTATTGTAATATATATGTATTGTAATAAGCATGTAATATAATATGTATGTAATGTAATATGCATGTAATATAATATGTATGTAATATAATATGTATAATGTAATATGTATGTAATGTAATAAGTATGTATTGTAATATGCATGTAATATAATATGTATGTAATATAATATTTATGTAATGTAATATGTATGTATTGTAATATGTATGTATGCAATATGTATGTAATATGTATGTATAAAATATAATATGTATGTTATTTAATTTGTTTGTATGTAATATATATGCATGTAATAAGTATGCATGTAAAATGTATGTATGTAATGTGTATGTATGTAATATATATGTAATATGTATGTATGTAAGATGTATGTAATATGTATGTATGTATTTATGTAATATGTATGTATGTAATATGTATGTATGAAATATGTATGTATGTAATATGTATGTATGTAATATGTATGTAATATGTATGTAATATGTATGTAATATGTATGTATGTAATGTGTATGTATGTAATATGTATGCATGTAATATGTATGTATGAAATATGTATGTATGTATGTAATATGTATGTAGTATGTATGTAGTATGTATGTATGTATGCAGTATGTATGTATGCAGTATGTATGTATATGTAGTATGTATGTATGTAGTATGTATGTAGTATGTAGGTATGCAGTATGAATGTAGTATGTATGTAGTATGTATGTAGTATGTAGTATGTATGTATGTAATATGTATGTATGCATGTAATATGTATGTAGTATGTATGTAATATGTATGCATGTATGTATGTAATATGTATGTAGTATGTATGTAGTATGTATGTATGTAATATGTATATATGTATGTAATATGTATGTATGTATGTAATATGTATGTATGTAATATGTATGTAATATGTATGTATGTAATATGTATGTATGTAATATGTATGTATGTAGTATGTAATATGTATGTAATATGTATGTATATATGTAATATGTATGTATGTATGTATGTATTTATGTATTTAATTTGTATGTATGTATGTAATATGTATGTATTTAATATGTATGTATGTAATATGTATGTATGTATGTAATATGTATGTAATATGTATGTATGTAATATGTATGTATGTATGTAATATGTATGTATGTAATATGTATGTAATATGTATGTAATATGTATGCATGTAATATGTATGCATGTATGTATGTATGTATGTAATATGTATGTATGTAATATGTATGTATGTAATATGTATGTATGTATGTATTTATGTATTTAATATGTATGTATGTAATATGTATGCATGTAATATGTATGTATGTATGTATGTAGTATGTAATATGTATGTATGTAATATGTATGTATGTATTTATTTATGTATTTAATATGTATGTATGTATGTAATATGTATGTATGTATGTAATATAATGTGTATGTATGTAATATGTATGTATGTAATATGCTAGGAAGGGAAAGTAAGGGAAGGCCACTGTTGGGGGGCATATGAGGAGCGAGCTATTATTCTGTGGGGGGCTATTGCTCCCCCCACATTGCCACTGTCAGAGAGAGGATACAATTTTAAGCAACCAATTTACTTCTAATATCAAATTTGCTTTAATTATCTCACTATGTTTTGTTGAAGAAGGTGCAATGCACTGCTGGGAGCTAGCTGAACACATCAGTAAGCTAATGCCAAGAGGCATATATGTGCAGCCACCAATCAGCAGCTAGCTCACAGTAGTGCATGCTCCTTCTTCAATAAAGGATATTGAGATAATTAAAGCAAATGTAATATTAGAAGTAAATTGGAGAGTTGCTTAACCACTAGACGCCGTTAGGACGTTCCAGATGCCCTGGGGTTTAATGCCTTTAAAATGGCATGGAACATCCTAACTTGTGCGGCATCCTGCTCCCCTCCTTGTAAAAAGTATGGTGGATTTCACTGGGGGACTTGCATAGCAACGCAGCAGGAACCCGAGAGCCAATCAGGACTATTTGGATTCACTTGATTGCAGTGTCGATCACATGACATCCTGTATGAAGAGATGTTTACATCTTGATCTTGTAAAATTGCCTCCATCTTGAAGGGGTTAAAATTGTATGCTCTCTCTGACAATGGCAAAGTTCATGAGCCTCTCTAGAAAAAGAACAAAGCTAATTAGATAATAGAAGTAAATTGGAAAGTTGTTTAAAGTTGCATGTTCTATCTGAGTAATGAAAGTTTAATTCTCACTTTACTGTCCCTTTAAGGGGTCAATGTAAACCCTTCTAATAACATATTGTACCTATTTAATGAGCTCACCTTATACACATATTGTTGTCCTATTGGAAGCCTTGTGCCACTATCATATGTAACCTCATTTATATTGTTGCTGTTCATTGTTTATATTGCAGTTTAGAGAATTAACACAGATATTTTTACTTTGCTCAGTTTACAGGTGGGAGATTTTATATAAAGGCATAAAGAAATATTCTTGCTAAGTTCTATTTAAACAAGTACATGACATAAAAATAAATCTATAATTAGTTTGATTTTAAAATCAAGAACAGTATAACGTTTACAGAAAAGTTCCTCTAGTGTTCAAATATGGAATGAATGAATTTAGTAAATGCTAAAATACTGATATTTCTTTTTTTTATTTTTTTATTTATCAACTGACCTACACCACTCTGCCTGCAGCATAACTAACTGACCTACACCACTCTGCAGCATAACTAACTGACCTACACCACCCTGTCTGCAGCATAACTAACTAACCTACACCAATCTGCCTGCAGCATAACTAACTGACCTACACCACTCTGCCTGCAGCATAACTAACTGACCTACACCAATCTGCCTGCAGCATAACTAACTGACCTACACCACTCTGCAGCATAACTAACTGACCTACACCAATCTGCCTGCAGCATAACTAACTGACCTACACCACTCTGCCTGCAGCATAACTAACTAACCTACACCAATCTGCCTGCAGCATAACTAACTGACCTACACCACTCTGCCTGCAGCATAACTAACTGACCTACACCAATCTGCCTGCAGCATAACTAACTGACCTACACCACTCTGCAGCATAACTAACTGACCTACACCACTCTGCCTGCAGCATAACTAACTGACCTACACCACTCTGCCTGCAGCATAACTAACTGACCTACACCACTCTGCAGCATAACTAACTGACCTACACCACCCTGTCTGCAGCATAACTAACTGAACTACACCAATCTGCCTGCAGTATAGCTAACTGACCTACACCACTCTGCCTGCAACATAACTAACATACCTACACCACTCAGTCTGCAGCATAACTAACTGACCTACACCACTCTGCCTGCAGCATAACTGATCTACACCACTCTGCCTGCAGCATAACTAACTGACCTACACCACTCTGCCTGCAGCATAACTAACTGATCTACACCACTCTGCCTGCAGCATAACTAACTGACCTACACCACTCTGCCTGCAGCATAACTAACTGACCTACACCACTCTGCCTGCAGCATAACTAACTGACCTACATCACTCTGCCTACAGCATAACTAACAGACCTACAACACTCAGTCTGTAGCATAACTAACTGACCTTCACCACTCTGCCTGCAGCATAACTGATCGACACCACTCTGCCTGCAGCATAACTAACAGACCTACACCACTCTGCCTGCAGTATAACTAACTGATCTACACCACTCTGCCTGCAGCATAACTAACAGAGCTACACCACTATGCCTGCAGCATAACTAACTGACCTACACCACTCTGCCTGCAGCATAACTAACTGACCTACACCACTCTGCCTGCAGCATAACTAACTGACCTACACCACTCTGCCTGCACCATAACTAACTGACATACACCACTCTGTCTGCAGCATAACTAACTGACCTTCACCACTCTGCCTGCAGCATAACTAACTTACCTACACCACTATGTCTGCAGCATAACTAACTGACCTTCACCACTCTGCCTGCAGCATAACTAACTGACCTACACCACTCTGCCTGCAGCATAACTAACTGACCTACACCACTATGTCTGCAGCATAACTAACAGATCTACACCACTCTGCCTGCAGCATAACTAACTGACCTACACCACTCTGCCTGCAGCATAACTAACTGACCTACACCACTCTGCCTGCAGCATAACTAACAGACCTACACCACTCTGCCTGCAGCATAACTAACTGACCTACACCACTCTGCCTGCAGCATAACTAACTGACCTACACCACTCTGTCTGCAGCATAACTAACTGACCTACACCACTCTGCCTGCAGCATAACTAACTTACCTACACCACTATGTCTGCAACATAACTAACTGACCTACACCACTCTGCCTGCAGCATAACTAACTGACCTACACCACTCTGCCTGCAGCATAACTAACTGACCTACACCACTCTGCCTGCAGCATAACTAACTGACCTACACCACTCTGCCTGCAGCATAACTAACTGACCTACATCACTCTGCCTGCAGCATAACTAACAGACCTACAACACTCAGTCTGCAGCATAACTAACTGACCTACACCACTCTGCCTGAAGCATAACTGATCTACACCACGCTGCCTGCAGCATAACTAACAGACCTACACCACTCTGCCTGCAGCATAACTAACTGATCTACACCACTCTGTCTGCAACATAACTAACAGACCTACACCACTCTGCCTGCAGCATAACTAACTGACCTACACCACTCTGCCTGCAGCATAACTAACTGACCTACACCACTCTGCCTGCAGCATAACTAACTGACATACACCACTCTGTCTGCAGCATAACTAACTGACCTACACCACTCTGGCTGCAGCATAACTAACTTACCTACACCACTCTGCCTGCAGCATAACTAACTGACCTACACCACTCTGCCTGCAGCATAACTAACTGACCTACACCACTCTGCCTGCAGCATAACTAACTGACCTACACCACTATGTCTGCAGCATAACTAACAGATCTACACCACTCTGCCTGCAGCATAACTAACTGACCTACACCACTCTGCCTGCAGCATAACTAACTGATCTACACCACTCTGCCTGCAGCATAACTAACAGACCTACACCACTCTGCCTGCAGCATAACTAACTGACCTACACCACTCTTCCTGCAGCATAACTAACTGACCTACACCACTCTGCCTGCAGCATAATAACTGACCTACACCACTCTGCCTGCAGCATAATAACTGACATGCACCACTCTGTCTGCAGCATAACTAACTGACCTACACCACTCTGCCTGCAGCATAACTAAGTTACCTACACCACTATGTCTGCAGCATAACTAAGTGACATACACCACTCTGCCTGCAGCATAACTAACTGACCTACACCACTCTGCCTGCAGCATAACTAACTGACCTACACCACCCTGTCTGCAGCATAACTAACAGATCTACACCACATGTCTGCAGCATAACTAACAGATCTACACCACTCTGCCTGCAGCATAACTAACTGACCTACACCACATGTCTGCAGCATAACTAACAGATCTACACCACTCTGCCTGCAGCATAACTAACTGACCTACACCACTCTGCCTGCAGCATAACTAAGAGACCTACACCACTCTGCCTGCAGCATAACTAACTGACCTACACCACTCTGTCTGCAGCATAACTAACTGACCTACACCACTCCGCCTGCAGCATAACTAACTGACCTACACCACTCTGCCTGCAGCATAACTAACTGACCTACACCACTCTGCCTGCAGCATACCTAACTGACCTACACCACTCTGCCTGCAGCATAAGCAGCTTGCAGTCTCACCAACAGACTTCCCTTTTCCTTAAAGGGACAGTCTACTCCAGGATGTTTATTGTTTAAAAAGATAGGAAATCCCTTTATTACCCATTCCCCAGTTTTGCTTAACCAACACTGTTATATTAATAAACTTTTTACCTCTGTGATTACCTTATTTCTAAGCTTCTCCAGACTGGCCCTTATCTCAGTTCTTTTGACAGACTTGCATTTTAGCCAAGCAGTGCTGACTCCTATGTAACTCCACAGGAATGAGCACAATATTATCTATATGGTACATAGGAACTAGTGCTGTCTTGCTGTGAAAAACTGTCAAAATGCACTGAGATCAGAGGTGGCCCTTAACGGCTTGGAAATTAGCATATGAGTATACCTAGGTTTAGCTTTCTACAAAGAATACCAAGGGAGCAAAGCAAATGTGATGGTAAAAGTAAATTGGAAAGTTGATTAAAATTGCATGTCCTATCTGAATCTTAAAAGTTTCATTTTGACTAGACTGTCCCTTTAAGTAGAGTTGCTGGCTGTCCTCCACACATTACAAATCACAGAGACCTGCTAGCAATGGACACAGGAGTGAAATGACCCTCTCTTTTGCTGTCAGCCACAGATACACAGACCAGTTATTTCTCCCTAGTTGCCAGTCAGGGGTGTAACTAAAGAAAACGGCACTACACTAATATAAATAGGATTGCCCAGGGGTATAGTAATGCAACAGGTTTAATATTCTAGGGCTAGAGTGCACATTAGCTTGCGCTGATATTAGACAGTACAGTGCAAATATCTCTTTCATGAAAGCGATATTTAGCGATCCACTTTCAATCTGGCCCAAAATCAGCTATTTCATATGCACAAATAAACCTTAAAATGATAATTTTTATACATTTTATACTCTGCAGTTACTAAATAAAGTAATTGGAAACACATTAACTGAAAAAACTATTTTACTGTTTAAGTTCAAAAGTATCTAAAAGATAATTATGAGTTACAATGTAAGTTTATTTAAATAGATCTGGGCTCACGGCCAGGGGAGTGTGTTTTATGTTCTCATATAGAGCCATCTAGTGGTATAAATCCAAAATGTATCTATAACATCTTGACCTGCAGAAACAAACACGGTTTACACATATTCAGATTGGCTCAGTAACCATTATATGGAAATCAGGTTATAGCTCAGTAATGTTAAATCCTTGGCTACTTATGCCTTTATTAACATTTGCCTAATCTGTTAATAATAGCTGTGTAATGAACTACTGCACCGGAGCAGTGCTCCCTGGCTAAAGTCAATCCCTTTCCCAATGCCAGAGCACTCAAAATATTCAACCATTGATAAAAACTCTGGTGGACAAGCAAGCCTATAGTATTATTGTATTAAATGTAATTACTGAGACATTATGCTATAAAAATTAAGTTAGCTGGAGATAGATTAGTGTTTCCCTCCCTCCCTTAACATGTTTCGCTGCAAAGTGTCGGCTTTTTCAAAAGGTAACGTGCGCTGGTGCCTGAAGGTGTGAATGGCATCTCACTCCGCCTCTTGATCTATCCTCCATGAATGGTACCTATGATTAAGATTTAATGTATGTATTATTCATCCTTTTTTAAAAACGTTCATGATCACCAGTGAACCTATAAATTAAACTCTAAGAGAAGGTATATTTTATACACATTCACTTAATTTATTAATAAAATGCAAGGCACAGTGGTGAAGTTATTTGAAACACACAACATAAGAGATTTATGACAAGTAAATTGACATTATAAATTGAAACACACAAGTTTACATGAAATGATAATTTAGCTCACTAATCTATTATAAGTATACAATATTACTATTTCATTCACTCAAGCCAGTCTGAATGTATGAACTTACTAACAGTAGGTTAATGCCTATACACCATGGGTCGCCAACCTTTCGGACCTCAGGGACCACTAAACTCACAATTTTGAATCCCGTGGACCACTAACATGATTTTTTTTTTTTTTAAAAGGTACAAACCTGTATAATGTGTGTGTGTGTATATATATATATATATATATATATATACACACACACACACATACTGTGCATAACTAGTATAACCATAGCTAAGTTTACATTATATATATATATATATATACACACACACATACTGTACATAACTAGTGTAACCATAGCTAAGTTTACATTATGTATATATTTACACATTTTTAAGTGTCATTTTTTGGAATTAACTAACTGAATGACAGAACTGAGAGAATACTTCCAAATGACAGATGAAGGGTGAGTGCCAAATTTTTGAGCTGCAAACAGAGAGGCAGAAAGTGGGGAAAAAAATAATTATGTTAAAAGGACCACAAGTCTTCCAAGTCACCTCCCCAGTTAGGAATTATTAAAAACTACTTATGATCATGGACAGACATTGGAGTAATAAATTAAGTTTATATCAGAAAGCTCTCAATATGGATGTGAGCTAACCATGACTGATGTTACTGGCAATTACTATAATACTGGTGGGATATGGCTGATCTGCTGGATGGCAATTACTGGAATTCAGGTGGAATGGCTTTGTGCACGAGAAAATTATTAGAATGAAAAATAATTAATATTTAATAATAAAAAAAAGAAAATGGAGGGGAGACAAACAGTGATGTAAGTCCATCTGAAGGAATTAAGAAAACTATTACAAAGAGACAGGTAATGGGAAGAAAATAAATGAAATATAAGAGATACATTTTTTTTTAAGATTTTCTTTTTTTATATACTATACTTCCAATATTTCAAGCCAACACTATATCAACCTCTCTGAGCAGCGCGCCTGGCAGGAGGAGTTAAATATACAATCTAGCCACGCAAGTTGCACAGTACTATGCAAAGTGCGTAGGGAGATTGTAATTAAACTCCTCCTCCGTCGGTTTTCACTGATGTCCAGCCAGGCACTGTAGGGAGTTGCGGCGCGACGAGGGTGACACCATCAGAGGAGATTAATTCCTGCTTGATGGTGTCAGGGACCACCAACATCTTCACGTGGACCACCAATGGTCCACGGACCACTATTTGGCGACCGCTGCTATACACGACCAGCTACTTATATCCATAGGTCCTGCCACATATCCTCTGACAAGTTAGGAGCCTATATATTATTTTGAGATAATTTGCGAACAGAGCCATTTGTGTGTTTTTAACTTACTCTTTTTTAATTGTGTTTTAATAAAAGTTATCTTTTATTTTTATACCTATTTCAGCTCCATGTGAATAGGTGATATTCAGTTGGGATACAGAGGTGCTATTTAGTGCATTTTTCAGTCAGTACTTTCCGACTTACTTGTAAATTTAGCAGTGTAACTAGACCTCAGTGGGCCCCAGGGCAAAGGCTGTGATGGGGGGACCCTTTCTGTCTGCTTGCAAATAACACTCGTCCAGTAGCCACATAGGACTAAGAGCTGCTCTCTATGACTATGAGTTGCCCTTTCCCCTTGTTTAGTCCTTGCCAAAGGATAAGCACTTGAGCAGCTTTACTGTGCAAATATGGTGGCAGGTTTTCTTTAAAGCAACACTTGTGGCAGCCATTTTAAAAAGCTTACCATCCTGTTTGTAAAGGCAAATCCATACACACTCTGCTTACACTGTAAGCCCTGATATGCAGGGGCACAAGCGGGGTCAGGGTCCACAACTGACAGCAGGGCCAGATTGCCTCCCCAAAGGTATTGGGCCCAGTCTCATCTGAGACCTCTTAGACCCCTGAAGTTACATCCCTGTTGCCAGTAACAAACCCAGAGCAGATATTTTACCCTTATTAGCTGCTAGTAATACATAGTGCAATGTTCTCATTAGAAAAGTTTGCCAGCCAGGTGGCATTATGAAGTATTCGGGTGAGGGCTGTGTAGTACAACAGTTTTTGTTATTTACAAATGTTACTTAAGTTACGTAAAACACAAATTAAGTGCACAATTTAACATAAATTGATGTAATTATAATTTGTGCAGCAAACATTGAAAAAAGCTAATTTTAGCTTAAAATTGTCTTACATTGTAGCCGGGTGGTCAGTAAAATCAACCAGGTGGTCTGCCTAGCAAGAATATAGGTGGAGTGCAAAATTGCGTTTACGCGAGCGTGAAATTTGCGCTCCACTCAGTAATACCAGCGCATGCAAATGTATTGCTTTTGCATTGCATGGAATCTTTGAGAGCACTTCCATATGCTCCAATGGGAGCCTCATTCTCATGCCGTGAGAAACAGCATAAAAACTAATGCAACGCAGGGGGTAAATTATGCAGCGATGGGCAGCAAAGCTGTTCCGATCAGCCAATAGAATGCGAGGTCAATATGATTGGCTGATTGGATCAGCCAATCGGATTGAACTTCAATCTGATTGGCTGATTGAATCAGCCAATCAGATTTTTCCTACCTTAATTCCGATTGGCTGATAGAATCCTATCAGCCAATCGGAATTCAAGGGACGCCATCTTGGATGACGTCATTTAAAGGAACCATCATTCGTCGGGAAGTCGTTGGCCAGGATGGATGTTCCGCGTCGGAGGTCTTCAGGATGCTGCCGCTCTGCACCGGATGGATGAAGATAGAAGATGCCGCTTGGATGATGACTTCAACCGGATGGAGGACCTCTTCTGCCCCGCTTGGATGAAGACTTCGGCTGGATGTAGGACCAGCTGGGTGAACACGGCTCAAGGTAGGGTGATCTTCAGGGGCTGGTAAAAGAGCGGATTACTTTGTAATTTAGTATAGGGTAGGGACTTTTATTATTTTGGGGGCTTTTTTATTTTATTAGGTGGCTTAGATTAGGTGTAATTAGTTTAAACTTTTTGTAATTTATTTTTTATTTTCTGTAATTTAGTGTTTTTTTTTTCGTAATTTAGTTTATTTAATTGTTGGTAGTTTAGTTAATTAATTTAATTATAGAGTAGTGTTAGGTGTAATTGTAACTTAGGTTAGGGTTTATTTTACAGGTATATTTGTATTTATTTTAGCTAGGTAGTTAGTAAATAGTTAAAAAATATTTAATAACTATTGTACCTAGTTAAAATAAATACAAAGTTGCATGTAAAATAAAAATAAATCCTAAAATAGCTATAATGTAACTATTAGTTATATTGTAGCTATATTAGGGTTTATTTTATAGGTAAGTAGTTAGTTTTAAATAGGAATAATTTATTTAATTATAGCAATTTTATTTAGAATTATTACAAATAGATTTACTTTAGAGGGGTGTTAGGGTTAGGGTTAGATTTAGGTTTAGTGGTTAATAAATTTAATATAGTAGCGGCGACGTTGGGGGCGGCAGATTAGGGGTAATAATTGTAGGTAGGTGGCGGCGATGTTAGGGACGGCAGATTAGGGGTTAATAAAATGTATTATAGTGTTTGCGAGGCGGGAGTGCGGCGGTTTAGGGGTTAATACATTTATTATAGTGGCGGCGATGTCCGGTCGGCAGATTAGGGATTAATAATTGTAATTGGGTGGTGGCGGCGACATTGGGGGGCGGCAGATTAGGGGTTAATAACTATAATGTAGGTGTCGGCGATGTTAGGGGCAGCAGATTAGGGGTTCATAGGTATGTAGGTGGCGGCAATGTCCGGTCGGCAGATTAGGGGTTAAATAATTTTATTTTAGTGTTTGTGATGTGGGGGGGGGCTCGGTTTAGGGGTACATTGGTAGTTTATGGGTGTTAGTGTACATTTTAGCACTTTAGTTAAGAGCTTTACGTTCCGACGTTAGCCCATAAAGCTCTTAACTACTGACTTTTAAATGCGGTAGGATTCTTGGTGGTAGAGGCTGTATCGCTCACTTCTTCCAAGACTCGTAATACCAGTGTTAGGCAAATCCCATTAAAAAGATAGGATACGCAATTGACGTAAGGGGATTTGCGGTAGACAAAAGTCGCGGAAGAAAGGTGAGCGGTACGCCTTTACCTGCCATACTCGTAATATCAGCAGGCGTTAAAAAGCAGCGTTAGGACCCCTTAACGCTGCTTTTTAACCCTAACGCAGAACTCGTAATCTAGGCGTTAGAAAGTAATGAGGCTCTTTGGGATACAAAATGTCCCAGGGGAAATGAAAGTTAAGTGGAAAACACCCTGGGCTGATACAAAGGGGTTGATTTATTAAAGCATCAATCTAGGAGGAATCAATACGCTCGCCAAACATCGCTGCCGCAAATCTACATTCAACAGTCTTATTTATCAACACGTCTGTCAAATAAACGCCTCGGACTGTTGATAAATAAGAGTCATCAATGTTGTGGATATCCTCATTTATCAAATGATCTACCCTGAATGTCTATCAAATGAAGACATTTTAGTCTTCTTATTCCAACTTTATTTATACCATTGTACATATATCTTCGCATATACTATTGTATATATATATATATATATATATATATATATATATATATATATATATATGTATATAATATATATGTGTGTATGTATGTGTGTATATGTATATATGTATATATGTATATAATATATATGTGTGTATGTATGTGTGTATATGTATGTATATATATGTATATAATATATATGTGTGTATGTATGTGTGTATATGTATGTATATATATGTATATAATATATATGTGTGTATGTATGTGTGTATATGTATATATGTATATATGTATATAATATATATGTGTGTATGTATGTGTGTATATGTATGTATATATATGTATATAATATATATGTGTAAATATGTGTTATGTCTTCATTTTATTTTAACATATTTACATGTCCATCAATATACTGTATATATTTTTTTTAAAGCAAGCTTTGTTCTCTTTCATACGTCTGTATTAATTCATATGACTATTTTTATATATGTAAATATATTATTTTTCAGAGCAATAATAATGGCAAATATAACATGTAATGTGAAACATTAGTCATTTAATATTAATATTTCTAATAATGTTAGTTCAGAGCTTAAAGGGACATCAAACTCATATATGTAATTTTATTATGCAGATAGACAAGACAATATCAAGCAACATTAAACCTTTTTACTTTTATTATTCCCCAGATATCCTTTTTAGTACAAAATAGCAATGCACATGTGCAAGGCAATCACATGAGTCATCTATGTGCAGCCATCAATCATCAGCGACATAGTTTATTTACATCTGCTCTCCATCAAAATTGCATGCTGTTAATACATCTTTCAACATATATTCTGTTTTTCATGTCCCTTGAAGATAATACTTAAACTTCATTTTTTTTAACCGAACCATAAAATTGAATACAAACAAGCTATAAACCAAAAAATAAAACAATCAAATATAGCCATGTAGTGCCTCCTGGATCTGCTTGATCATGCCGACCACATTCTGTAGGCTTTCAGCTAGTTGCCCAAATAATTGTGGCAGGATGGGGTCAGTTTAGGTCCCCTGATTGACATCTATAAATAAAATATGTTCTACCAATTCATTATCAAGTTACATAAAACATAATATGATATTTTCTTACATTCTCTTTCAGCTACCTCATTATCTGGGGCTGGGGCTGGATCCTCATCCAAGGATTCTTCTTGGTCAGCTGTCAGAGATGAAGCACAAACACAAATCATCTTTAGGATGAGGAATATGTGACAAGACCTATATTATACACATCATTGTTATGACCACATGATCAAAAACTTGTATAAACAGTTTTATTCAAGAAGAGAATCTATTACAGTAACCTGCAGCATGAATTAACTATTAAAAAACTCCCTTTTTAATGTTAAAGACTGGAAACATTGTGTTGTAATTGAAAAGTACCTTAGATATTATCAGGGACGTCATCCTCTACCGGATCACTCAGAAGGGTCAAGGGTAGCGGGGAGGATGAGCAGTGGCTCTTTGGGGTAGCCATCAAAACCGGCCTCACATAGCGGGGAATCTTCCCTCTTCCTCTATATATATCTGTGAACATATAAAGATGTATGTCAACATTAGATCTATGTGCTGTGTTTTCTTCTGTGTAATGTATCTGTAGCTGTAATGCATGGAGCTTGTATTATTCAGCTGAAAATAACAACCTATTTAAAATATATATACATGCAGTTATATGTGTATATATATATATATATATATATATATATATACATATATTCTTTTCTTTTCTTTGAGCTTTCATCTTCAGATTAAATTGAGTCAAACATAATTTGTATTATTTCAGTGAATAATTTAGACTTCACATGCTATTAAATAGTGAGATTATTTTTTATGTTAATGTATCAACCATTTTGACATGAAGTGAAAGTGACAGCCATTATATGTGGACAATGAGTATTCTGACAATGATGTTTGTTTGCATAAATGTTTTATAACAACAAATAGATGTATATATATTGATATGATTTATTCACAGGTGATACAGCAGAGAGTTGAACCAGTACACGTGAAGACCAGGGGTACTGCCTTTTCCCCTAAGTAATGATAAAACACGTAGATGGTCCACAACACTATTGAAAAAGTATTACTTTATAGGTAACAGCTTAAAATGAATAAGTGACATTTCGGGGTCTCCCCCTTAATCATACATGTTGTGCAAACATTTGAAACAACCCTATAAAGGCAAATTGGTGTCAGATTTTCCATTTTAAGATTTCTACTGCCATCTACTGGACTCAATAAGAAACTACAGTTACACATACATTATATGTAATAGCTCTGCATTACACATTTTTGTTACTTTATAGCCATCTGCCAAACTGTTTCTAAGTCACATATAAAAAGAGCAAAAACAATGCATTTCATAAGCATATACAAACAGATGCTGGCAATTCACTACATGGATACATTCTAAATAAATACATAGATAGGGCCCATAACTAAATTTTTATAAAAATACTGTTAAATCATAATCTTTATTGAGACCTTTAGGTCTGAGTGTTTCCAACCTGTGTATCCATTGCATTTCTCTCTGTTTTAAAAGCTTTTCCCTATTCATTTCCATTCTCTGTGGCCCTATGTGGTCAATAACCTGCCACCTTAACTGACTGACTTCATGTTCCTTCTCCACAAAATGAGCGGATAGAGAAGCCTCTAAACTACTACACATAATATTCACCCAAGTTAATTAGTGAAAAGGGACATTTAATAAGATAGATTACACATTTTGATTGACATGTGAAAAAACTATTTGGTATTGTTCCCATGTTGTGGATGATAGAAGGAATCCCCTTTGATTATGGAGCTGTAACTCATGCAGCGGAGGCAAGGGTAGCTGCCTGTCACTTTTTCCCTTTTTCCCAATATCAGTACTGACTAGATGATCCCTCAAATTTGTAACCCTTCTATGGGCGGTAAGGGGTGGTGTTTTAAAGGCAGGAATGTCCTCATCACAGTCATGTAGTATGTTCCAATGTTTGTAGACTATGTGTTTGAGTCCAGTAGATGGCAGTAGAAATCTAAAAATAGAAAATCTGGCACCAATTTGCCTTTATAAGGTTGTTTGAAATGTTTGCACAACATGTATGATTAAGGGGGAGACCCCGAAACATCACTTATTCGTTTTAAACTGTTATCAATAAAGTAATGCTTTTAGGGCTGTGGACCATCTATGTGTTTTATATTGATATGATTCATATCATTGTCAAATATGTTATATAAACTGTGGCCTAATGTGTCATCATCAATGTTTCTTCCTAATACCAAATTCACATATACATATTAAAAAGTATAATACACAATATAATAAATGCCACTTACAATTCCTAATGAGCCTTCTTATTGCCCTGTATCTTTCCTTCTCGAGCCGTCTTAGTTCTGAAAACTTTCTTAGGCACTGTCGCCGCATCCTTTTGATACCAGACACTTCGTCTCATCATTTCAAAGACTATCTTGTCCCGACCGTCTTAAAGCACCCCACGGACGCCTCCAATTTTTTTAGGGAAGTACTTATCCATCCCATACACGAGACAAACAAGTTTGCCCTCAGAGAATGGAAATGGACGAACCATGATTGCTATTAATTTCTGTTCTGAAAACAATTAATATCTGCGACAGTACTGAGACAAGTTTAGAGCAATATGATAGGTTATTTTGAGTAGTAAACATATTTTAATTCATGATTGGCTGATTTTGTTAATCATGTGATCATGCCCATTTTTATGGCAACCATATTGTCAATAATTTTTAACCATATAATATTATATGCATCACCTATGACGCCCCACTATAAAAAGGATATCCTGTAAGAATATAATAATACCTGCATCATCAATGATCCAAGGATAGAGCAATGTGATTGTTGATTGAGTAAAATATGTATATTAAATTCCTATTGGCTGATTGAATTAATCACATGATTGATTATTTCCCAATAAAAAGCGCATGAAAATGCACTAGATTGTGGGTTGTTTAGGAGGTTGGATTTTGTGTTTACTAAGTGTTTTGTGAGCTTTGTATTTTGAGGAGTTGCTTCAAATTTCTTCATATTTTCTTATATATATTATATTTGTTATGGTGTCTGCTGAATCTGGGAAGACCAAATACGGTTGCAATGTCCTGTTTAATTTTAACCAGAGCCAGGTTCTTGTTACCATGATTCTGGACCATTATGATTTTTTGTTTGGTTCCAAAGCCCAGAAGACCTCTTTGTCCCGTAAGAATGAAATATTTAGAGATATAGCCGAGGGAGCTCATGTGAAATCGGTGGAGCATTGTCGGAAAAGATTCTCGGGAATCAAGAGAATTCTGAAGGCCAAGTTGGCCAGGGAGAAGAAGTTTGCACGTGGTACAGGTGGTGGCGCTGCATATGTCGCAGAGCTTTCTTCGTACGCAAATCTGCTTATGGTGAACTTGTGGGAGAATATGGTGCAAGGTCTGGATGAGGTCGGACACGATACCCATGAGTTGGCAGGTATTACACTTGTATTACATGCGTTAATCATATCGCAAATATTTTGGAGTTTAAATAATGTTTAGGCCTTTTTTTTCTTACATTATTATATTAAGTAATGTTTATTTTTCTCTTTTAAACTGATATATTTTACAGCATCTACTAGTGCTGCTGCTGCCACACAGGCATTGCCGGTCATTATCCTGATGGAGTCCAGCCACAGCTTCTCCTCAGCAGCGACACTGCCTGATCATGTGCAGCACCCCTGAAGCAGGTGTTGGCCAAACAACAAATATGTCTGTTAATTTAATTTTGTTTAATTAAAATGCTATTATCCTTATGAATTAAATTGGATTTTTAACCTTAAAGGGACACTGTACCCAAAAAATTTCTTTCGTGATTTAGATTGAGCATGAAATGTTAAGCAACTTTCTAATTTATTCCTATTTACAAATTTTCTTCATTCTCTTGGTATCTTTATTTGAAATGCAAGAATGTAAGTTTAGATGCCGGTCCATTTTTGGTGAACAACCTGGGTTGTCCTTGCTGATTGGTGGATAAATTCATCCACCAATAAAAAAGTTCTGTCCAGAGTACTGAAACAAAAAAAAAGCTTAGATGCCTTCTTTTTCAAATAATGATAACAAGAGAACGAAGAAAAATTTATAATAGGAGTAAATTAGAAAGTTGCTTAAAATTGCACGCTCTTTCTGAATTACAAAATAAAAAATTGGGTACAGTGTCCCTTTAAAGTTTAATTTCATATACCTTTTTATTTTAGTGGAAGTAGCAAGGGCTATGGAACCACCTCCAACCTCTTCCATATCCTCCACAGGTAACAAACTCAAGAAAACACCTGAATGTTCTAAATGTGCTCCCTTAAAGGGACAGTCAATGCCATAATGTTTAAATTGTCTTATTCAAGAAAATCACAGTATTAAACAACACTGTTAAATTACATTGATCTGTGATATAATCTGTGATTGACTAGTATCTTAACCTCTGCAAACATCCACCCTATCGCCTATATATTTCTGTATTTAAACAATTTAAAAAAATATTAATATAAAATTGTTGGTTATGCAAATCTGTTTAATGGTTAGTCAATGATTTTATATACCTTTATAAAAACATAACAATTGGGAGTTGTCTGTCATGCCAACATACATGTAAAAGAAGATGTGGAGATTAGTGAGAGGAGCAAACAATTATATCAGGTGTGACATAGTTAATCGTGTGTTGTAGCATGTAAAGGGTTAATCAGTCTAAGGAATCACTGTAAGTTTAGAAGAGAAAAGGGTGTGGTGAAAAACAATTAAAGGGACATGAAACACAAACAATTTATTTCACTATTTGTATAGAGCATAACATTTCAAATGTATAACAAACTTCTATTACCAATTGTGCTTAATTATCTTGTTATCCTTTGGTGAAAGAAAAGCATTGCACTACTGGCAACTAGCTGTACACATATACGCCTAGATTACAAGTTTTGTTGGTAAAGTTGTGCGGTGCTAACGAGCAGTTTATGCTCACCGCTCACCTACAGACAACGCTGGTATTACCGGTTTTTACAAACCCGGCGTTAGCTGCAGAAAAGTGAGCGGAGAGCAAAATTTAGCTCCACATCTCACTCTAATACCAGCGCTGCTTATGTTAGCGGTGAACTGGCTAAATGTGCTCGTGCACAATTTCCCCATAGGAATCAATGGGGGAGAGCCGGCTGAAAAAAAAACCTAACACCTGCAAAAAAGCAGCGTTCAGCTCCTAACGCAGCCCCATTGATTCATATGGGGAAACACATTTATGTCTACACCTAACACCCTAACATGAACCCCGAGTCTAAACACCCCTAATCTTACACATATTAACCCCTAATCTGCCGCCCCCGACATCGCCGACACCTGCATTATATTATTAACCCCTAATCTGCCACTGACGACACCTGCATTATATTATTAACCCCTAATCTGCTGCTCCGGACACCGTCGCCACCTACATTATATGTATGAACCCCTAATTTGCTGCCCCCAACATTGCCGACACCTACATTATATTTATTAACCCCTGATCTGCCGCCCCCAACGTCGCCGCCACTATATTAAAGTTATTAACCCCTAAACCTAAGTCTATCCCTAACCAACCCTAACTTAAATATAATTTAAATAAATCTAAATAAAATTACTACAATTAACTAAAGTATTCCTATTTAAAACTAAATACTTACCTATAAAATAAACCCTAAGCTAGCTACAATATAACTATTAGTTACATTGTAGCTCTCATATGGTTTATTTTTATTTTACAGGCAACTTTGTATTTATTTTAACTAGGTAGAATAGTTATTAAATAGTTATTAACTATTTAATAGCTACCTAGTTAAAATAAAGACAAAATTTACCTGTAAAATAAAACCTAACCTAAGTTACAATTACACCTAACACTACACTATAATTAAATAAATTCCCTAAATTAACTTCAATTAAATACAAATAAATACAATTATCTAAAGTACAAACCCCCCCCCCCCCACTAAATTACAGAAAATAAAATAATTACAAGATTTTTTAAACTAATTACACCTAATCTAATCCACCTAATAAAATAAAAAAGCCCCCCAAAATAATAAAAAGCCCTACCCTATACTAAATTACAAATAGCCCTTAAAAGGGCTTTTTGCTGGACATTGCCCCAAAGTAATCAGCTTTTTTACCTGAAAAAAAAAGTACAATACCCCCCCCAACATTAAAACCCACCACCCACACACCCAACCCTACTCTTAAACCCACCCAATACCCCCTTAATAAAACCTAACAATAACCCCTTGAAGATCACCTTACCTTGAGAAGTCTTCACCCAACCGGGCCGAAGTCCTCAACAAAGCCGGGCGAAGTGGTCCTCCAGACGGGCAGAAGTCTTCATCCAAGCCGGGCAGAAGAGGTCCTCCAGACGGGCAGAAGTCTTCATCCAGATGGCATCTTCTATCTTCATCCATCCGGCGCGGAGCGGGTCCATCTTCAAGACATCCGACGCGGAGCATCATCTTCATCCGATGGCTGACGACTGAATGAAGGTTCCTTTAAATGACATCATCCAAGATGGTGTCCCTTCAATTCCGATTGGCTGATAGAATCAGCCAATCAGAATTAAGGTAGGAAAAATCGTATTGGCTGATGCAATCAGACAATAAAATTGAAGTTCAATCCTATTGGCTGATCCAATCAGCAAATAGGATTGAGCTCGAATTCTATTGGCTGTTCCAATCAGCCAATAGAATGCGAGCTCAATTCTATTGGCTGATTGCATCAGCCATTTAGGATTTTTCCTACCTTAATTCCGATTGGCCGATAGAATTCTATCAGCCAATCGGAATTGAAGGGACGCCATCTTGGATGACGTCATTTAAAGGAACCTTCTTTCTTCAGTTGGACTTCATTTGAAGAGGATGCTCCGTGTTGGCTGGATTGAAGAAGGACCCGCTCCGGATCAATGAAGATAGAAGATGCCACCTGGATGAAGACTTCTGGACGTCTGGAGGTCCTCTTCTGCCCAGATCGGATGAAGACTTCTTGCCGGCTTCATGGAGGACTTCAGCCCATTTGGGTTAAGACGTCTCAAGGTAGGGTGATCTTCAAGGGGTTATTAAGGGGGGATTGGGTGGGTTTTAGAGTAGGGTTGGGTGTGTGGGTGGTGGGTTTTAATGTTGGGGGGGTATTGTATTTTTATTTACAGGTTAAAGAGCAGATTACTTTGGGGCAATGCCCCGCAAAAGGCCCTTTTAAGGGCTATTTGTAATTTAGTATAGGGTAGGGAATTTTATTATTTTGGGGGGATTTTTTATTTTATTAGGGGGATTAGATTAGGTGTAATTAGTTTTAAAAAAATTGTAATTATTTTTTATTTTCTGTAATTTAGTGTTTGTTGTTTTTCGTACTTTAGTTTATTTAATTGTAATTAATTGTAGTTAGGTAATTAATTTAATTATAGTGTAGTGTTAGGTGTAATTGTAACTTAGGTTAGGGCTTATTTTACATGTAAATTTGTACTTATTTTAGCTAGGTAGTTATTAAATAGTTAATAACTATTTAATAACTATTGTTCCTAGTTAAAATAAATACAAAGTAACCTGTAAAATAAAAATAAACCCTAAGCTAGCTACAATGTAACTATAAGTTATATTGTAGCTAGCTTAGGGTTTATTTTATAGGTATTTAGTTTTAAATAGGAATAATTTAATTAATTGTAGTAATTTTATTTATATTTATTTAAATAATATTTAAGTTAGGGGGTGTTAGGGTTAGACTTAGATTTAGGGGTTAATACATTTAATATAGTAGCGGCGACGTTGGGGGTGGCAGATTAGGGGTTAATAAATGTAGGTAGGTGTCGGCGATGTTAGGGACGGCAGATTAGGGGTTAATACAATTTAACTAGTGTTTGCGAGGTGGGAGTGCGGCAGTTTAGGGGTTAATATATTTATTTAAATGGCAGCGATGTCCGGTCGGCAGATTAGGGGTTAAAATTTTTATTTAAGTGTTTGTGATGGGGGGGTCCTCGGTTTAGGGGTTAATAGGTAGTTTATGGGTGTTAGTGTACTTTTTAGCACTTTAGTTAAGAGTTTTATGTTACGGCGTTAGCCCATAAAACGCTTTACTACTGACTTTTAAATGCAGTAACAGTCTTGACAGGAGAGGGTGTACCGCTCACTTTTCCAAGCCTCGTAATACCGGCGTTAGGAAAATCCCATTGAAAAGATAGGATACGCAATTGAGGGGATTTGAGGTATGCTCGAGTCGTGGAAAAAAAGTGAGCGGTACACCTGTACCTGCCAAACTCGTAATACCAGCGGGCATTAAAAAGCATCGTTGGGACCCCTCAACACTGCTTTTTAGGGTTAGACTTAGGTTTAGGGGTTAATAAATTTAGTATAGTGGCGGCAACGTTGGGCGTTAATAAATGAAGGTAGGTGGCGGTGATCTTAGGGGTGGCAGATTAGGGGTTAATAATATTTAACTAGTGTTTGCGATGTGGGAGTACGGCAGTTTAGGGGTCAATATGTTTCTAGTGGCGGCGATGTCCGGAGCAGCAGATTAGGGGTTAATATTTTTATTATAGTGTTTGCGATGCGGGAGGGCCCCGGTTTAGGGGTTAATAGGTAGTTTATGGGTGTACTTTTTAGCCCTTTAGTTATGAGTTTTATGCTACAGCGTTGTAATGTAAAACTCATAACTACTAACTTTAGAATGCGTTACGAATCTTGACGGGATAGGGTGTACCGCTCACTTTTTGGCCTCCTAGGACAAGCTTGTAATACCGGCGCTATGGAAGTCCCATTGAAAATAGACTATATGCAAATTGCGTAAGTCGATTTGCGGTAAGTCCAAAAAAGTGTGCGGTGCCCCTAAATCTGCAAGACTCGTAATACCAGCGTTATGAGCCTTAACGCTGCTTTTTTACTCATAATGCAAGACTCGTAATCTAACCGAAATAGAGCATGTATTTCTATTAAATATTCACATATACTTAATTTTAACATTTCATTCTCATGGTGTATTTATTGTTAAGGAGCAGATATGCAATACTGTGAGGTATCTGAAGACATCTGGCTAACCATTGCAACTATGCATTGTTGCCCACCCACAAATAAGCAGATAGCTCCCAGTAATGCTTTCCTGCTCCTGAGTCTATGTAGATTGGTTTTCAGCTTAGGATACCAAGAGAATGAACCAAATGTGATTATCGAAGGTACAGTAGATGTTTGATTTTGTAAAATTTGCTCTGTCAGAATCATGGAAGATGAACTTTGGGTTGCATTTCCCTTTCACTACAAATTAAATCACAAGCTATTAACAACTAAATAGTTATGTATTTACTTTTACAATATTGTTCTTATCATTGATGAATGCATGCAATACACACTATTCTAACAGTAAATATGCAATGGTAATGTTTGAAGAAAATAATATTTAGATGCAGTCATGTCTAAATATAAGAATACATTTAAATATATTAGTCTAGACACCGTCAAAGGTTATATACATTTAAAGGGTCAGTCTCCACCAAATAGATATTTATTACCCATTCCACATTTTGGCATACTCGATCCTGTTATATGAATATACATTTGACCTGTGTGAGGACATTGTATGTGAGCCTATGATGGAGCTTGTTAATGATTCAGTACAGACAGTATAATATAATAGATTTGTCCCTTAATGTGTTAAAAATTACTTTTTATTTTTTTTATCAGCAGCAGAGTATAAAATGTAAGAGATTTGCTTTTTAAGGTTTTTTATTGTATTTTAATTATCTAATTTTGGTTTTGAAGCCACAACCAAATAAATTTTTTGAGTTTGTTGATATAATCTGATTTAATTACTTTATGACATTGTGTACATATACCTGCTTCTTTATCTTATATCTGTAGGTATAATCAGATCTCATTATTTTATCACATTGTGTACATATACATGCTTCTTTATCTTATATCTGTAGGTATAATCAGATCTCATTACTGTATCACATTGTGTACATATACATGTGTATGTATCTTATATCTGTAGGTATAATCAGATCTCATTACTTTATTACATTGTGTACATATACATGTGTCTGTATCTTATATCTGTAGGTATAATCAGATCTCATTACTGTATCACACTGTGTACATATACATGTGTCTGTATCTTATATCTGTAGGTATAATCAGATCTCATTACTTTATCACACTGTGTACATACACATGTGTCTGTATCTTATATCTGTAGGTATAATCAGATCTCATTACTGTATCACATTGTGTACATATACATGTCTTTATCTTATATCTGTAGGTATAATTAGATCTCATTAGTTTATCACATTGTGTACATATACATGTGTCTTTATCTTATATCTGTAGGTATAATCAGATCTCATTTCTTTATCACACTGTGTACATATACATGTATCTATCTTATATCTGTAGGTATAATCAGATCTCATTACTGTATCACATTGTGTACATATACATGTCTGTATTTTATATCTGTAGGTATAATCAGATCTCATTACTGTATCATATTGCGTACATATACATGTGTCTTTATCTAATATCTGTAGGTATAATCAGATCTCATTATTTTATCACATTGCGTACATATACATGTGTCTTTATCTAATATCTGTAGGTATAATCAGATCTCATTACTGTATCACATTGTGTACATATACATGTGACTGTATCTTATGGGCGAAATTTATTACTATGTGAATTATCACGCAATTACGATCGGCAATTATAACGCCATTATTCGCACACTCCGTATTAACTTGACTAGTACTTATTTATCAAATTTCAATCCGTAATTATTTGCGTCATATTTGAAGCGAATATCATCGTATCTATGATAAATATCACTCCCTAATTGTTCTAATTTATGAAGCATTCAATATGATAAAGCGAACAACTTAGTGGACGTTACTTACATGTGATATTAAAATGAATCTAAGACGTCATTACGGCGCGAATGTTAGCATATACGCCTATTACTTTATTAGTCAGATTAATCTTTATTGCGACAAGATGGCAGCGATTGAAGCTGGAAGAACCAAAAGTAGACGTAATGTCCAATTTACTTTAGAACAAAATGAAGTTCTAGTAGAGAGTGTACTAGAGCATTATGATGTTCTTCTCGGCCATAAGCAGCGTGTTACCACACATAGCAGAAAAAAGTTTTTGTGGGAAGAGATTAGTCGCGCTGTTTCAGCAGTATCACGTTTTCCCAAAAATGTTGATAGTTGCAAAAAGCGTTTCTCTGACATTAAAAGAATCACAAAGTCAAAATATGCCAAAGAAAAAAAAGCAGCTAGGGCTACCGGCGGTGGCCCAGCAATGGATTCCGATCTTCTCAACTATGAACGACGTGTATTGTCTCGATTGGGGAACGAAATAGTAGATGGTCTTGATGTGCCTTGTGATTCCGATGATTTTCCAGGTTTGTATACAAATTACATGTTCAAACAGCGTATCTATAGACGCACAACAGTGATATGTGATACTGAATTATTGACCTTGTTAGTTTATAATTTCTTACTTATTTTAAAGTAAGATTAGGATAAATTACATTTACTTATATTCATGTGCACTTCAAATCATGGAGTATGGATTCACAAGTATACATCTTTCATACGTTGCAGGCTTTTTTAAGTTCCAAAAAGGCCATAAATATTATGATGAAAATAAATAGACACTCAACCCTAAAAATTTATTTTCTGATTCATATACTATGTAATTGTAAACAAGTATAATTTACAAACATTATACATTTTTCTTCATTCTCTTGCTATCTTGATTTTAAAATGAAGGTCTCTAAGCTAAGCCGACAGACCATTTTTTTTTCAGACCATGGACAGCAATTGTTAATTGTTTCTGTCCAATCAGCAAATACAATTTTACTTTTTCAACAAAAATGGTCCTGTTTCTAAAATTACAATTTTCCTTTTCAAATCAATATACCAAGATAATTGTCTATAACTTTTGACACTCATGAGCTAACAACCTATATTGTTAAAAAACAGAAAATAAGGCCTTATAAATTAGTCTATGAACCTCCTAGGTTTATCTTTAAAATAAGAATCACAAGAGAATTAATAAAAAATTTAACAAAAAATAAGTTTTCAGAAATTATATTCTCAATCTGAAACATGAAATATTATTTTTGAGTAAAATGTCCCTCTAACACATATATGTATTCTTTTTAACTATTATAGCACAACCTTCTAGCCAATCTTCTCTACAAGCTACAGAGTCAATTGAGGAATTAGCTTCTACAAGCCAAATGAGGCCTACAGAAAATGTTTGTCAAAGAACCCTTTCGTCATCTTCGATAACAACACATAGTTTAGGATCAGCGGATACATTGCCTGATATTGCCTGCAGTACACCCGTTGACAATGCCAGAAATTCGAGAGGTATTTTTTTTTTTAAATTGTATTGTTGTATTTTTTTTCTTGTTAACAAATTAAAAGAACCCTAAAAAATAAATTTTATTTTTTATTTTCAGAAGTCATGAATATCTTCAATCAAATTATATCCGGAGGTATAGAAGAAGGTAATTATATAGCTTTATGTACATTTATTCTATTGTTGGCAAAATTTAAAGATATTTTTGTCCTTATTTAACTTTAATGTAGTATCATGTTTTGTAATGTGAAAAAAGATATGTTCCATGGTAAATCAATCTGCATATCAAATATCTTATTTTCAGTAATTGATTTTCCTGAAATGGCAGAGAACATTCACAATCGTTATTGATGTACTAATTTTCTTTTTGAAAAAATGATAATCATATACAAATCTTACATTTTTAGAAATTGATTTGAAAATCAAAATTATTTTTTTTTTCCAAATAAAATTGAGTAAGATCTGTATTGGCTATCTTTTAATAAAAATGAATATATATATATATATTTTTAATTTTAAATATTTTAGAATGTTTTTATTGTCAAATTTATATGTAAAACATAAATTACATACATATATTCGATGTTTTATCTATATATTTATTTTCTATATTTATTTGTAGGTAACGAAGAAGAAAACACACAAGATGATATTAGTAGTGGGGAAATAATACTAAGGACTGTAGACCCTTTAGAAGAAGATTCACAAATGACTATAATTGAAGAGTCCTTGTCAGGGACAAATACATCTGCCCAATCAAGGTCCCATCAACAACCAGAGTCTACAATGTCTACACCAATACCTGAAATTGAAAATGCTGCTAATATAGCTAATAATCCAATTGAAGCTGCCCCTGAGACAGACGCATTACAGGAGATGGTGGGAATAGCACGCAATTTTAGGGATGAACAAAACAAAGTAATTGAGATGTTTGGAAATTTTTTAAAGGATAGGATAAGAATAAAGGAGCAAAAAATAGAAATTGAAAGGGAAAGAAATGAGATATTTAGAGCTGGTTTTGAAAATTTAAGTAAATGCGTAGAATCAATAACAAACTTATTCTCCGCATCATCATCACCAAACCCACAATTTCAAGAATAGCCATAATTTTACATTGCTATTTAAATTTTATAATAATAATGTTTGAATATAGTTTATTCTGTTCTCATTTAAATTGTTATAAACAAGTTATTTATTTAAATATAGAAATCTAATAATTTAAAAAAAATTATAATATATATATATATATATATATTGATACATACATACATATGTTTCTTTAGATAAATATATTTATATCACTCTCTATATATATATTTATATATATTTAGATTCAATATAATTATATATAATTTACAATCCAAATATGTATGTCTATATATATAAATATATCAAAATTATCTCTCTCTCAATGTCTATATATAAATTATAATTGTATATATATATATATATATATATATATATATATATATATAGTGAGACAGAGAGAGAGTGAGTTATATACATAAACATAGATTGCAAGGTTTGTATATGTTGTATTTGTTTGTACATAATCAACCAAAACTATTAATATTTTAATAGTATTGATTGATAGAGTCATGGATAAAAATATATATATATATATATATATATATATATATATATATAACAATTACAATTATTACTTATTACAATGAGTTATTTTATATATAAAATATATATATATATATTGATGAATATATATATATATATAATTTTTATATATATATATAGATAGATAGATAGATAGATAGATAGATAGATAGATAGATATAAAAAGAGATCTTTGATCAATATATATATATATATATATATATATATATAGTTAGGTAACTATACATATATATATATATATTTATTTAGATATTTTTAGTTCATTAATATAAATATAAATATTATTCAGTGTGTGTGTATATAGATATATATATATAGAGAGAACAATATATACATACATATATATATATATATATATATATAATTTTCAAGATATATGCTAATGTGATCAATAATATATATGTTGGTCTTGAAATAATAAAACAAAATTATAAATTAATATATTGATCACTATGCATTATAATCGTTGTTTGAATACAAGTTGTAGAACTTATAACATTTGAACTACTAAGCCAAAAAATATATGTGAACGCTATTAAAAAAAAAGATTAGAACGGTTGAAACAAAATATTTATTTTTTCTTTAATAATTAGTTTTAATCACTAATTTTTATCAAAATATTCAAAATTACTGAACATCAATAAGTCATATTTAAAAAATAAAAATGACATATATAATAGTCTTGACATAGAATATTAATAGAACATTCACAAATTATAATAAAGTAAAATTATTATTTTTTCAATCAACATTTTTCTAGTATTGAAATCATTTTATCAATCTCCTTGTTCATCTTCAATAATTTTTTCTTAAATTTTTTTAGTTTTTTTACAAAACTATTTTTGGTTGTTGTATCTTGCTTTTTTTCAGGCACGGCTGTAATATAAGGAAGATAAATAAGAACAAAACAAAATTATTAATTTATATTGAAGAAAATGAATGGAATTAGAATTTAGAGATATACACATTTTGATGTATTTCGATTTTATAACATCTTTATCAACTAAAGAAAATTACTTATCTTTACTCTATTTTTATACAGTGAAAAAATGTATAATTAGATTGACACTCACATTCACTAGATCCAATTCCATCAATGACATTTTCCTGATCATTTTCAGCTGTCAAAGTTACTTCACATTCATATTGATTGTCCATATCAGTAGTTAATGGATCTTGAATTTCTGTGTTCAGATCATTATTTTCCATTAAAGTTATAGGAAGAGGAGGAGATTGTGCATTACTGTTTGGGGTAAAAGCCATTATTGGTCTCAGGTATCGTGGAGCACTCTTATTCTTTTCCTTTCTTCTTTTGGTATCTGTAATCACATTTCCATTAATGAATAAAATCAGAATAAATAAATATTTTGAACAAAGATTAATAAGAAAAGATAGAATGAGATAGAGCTCTCTCTCTCTCTCTATATATATATATAAATATATATATATATATATATATATATATATATATATATATATATATATATATTTATATATATATATATATATTTATAATAATTATTATTTTTTGGAGTTGAATCTATTTTTCAATTATATTATTTATATCTATCTAAACTTTACTATTTATATATAAAGATAAATCTCTTGAACTCTTTTATCTTTCTCTATCTCTTATCATTCTTTCTATTTCATATTTCTAGATTTATCATTTATTTGATATCATTTTGTTTATTTATATCTATCTTTGTATCTCTCTCTATTTTTCTTTTCATATCTCAACATTTACAAGTCTATATCTATCTATATCTATCTCTATCTATCTTTGTATTTCTCTCTCTCCCTCTCTCTTTCTCTCTCTCTATCTCTCTCTTTTGCTAGCTCTATCTCTCACTTTCTCTCCTATTTCTTATTATTTATATTTCTAATTGTAAATATTTTTATCTATTTATTTCTCTCTCTCTCCCCCTCGCACTATATTTCTCTCTATCTCTCTCTTCCAATATTGCTTTCTATTTCTGTCACTGTTATTATAAATATTATTTTGAACAAAGTAATTTTATTACTTTCTATATGTGTCTCTCTTTCTCTTTTTTCTATTAATTGAACTCTCTTAATCTGTCCTATTTCTTTGTATTTCTTTATTAATTTAGTTTACTCTTTAAAAACTATATTCTCTATCTATAACTTTGTATCTTTTTTTTCTGGGACTTAATTTTTCATTGTGTTTTTATCTCTAGATGTATAGTTTTCTATTTCTATTTCTGTTTATCGCTATCAATTTGTAATTCAAATCTCTATAGCTCTTTCTATTTCTCTTTGATTAAATTAACAACCATTAAGTCTATCACTATTTATCCCTTTATCTTTAGATCTATATTTTTCTATATTCTTTTTCTTTATATTTTTAGATCTATCTTTTTATCTCTCATTATAGTTCTATATATTGATTATTATTTATATATAGTATATCTGTCTATATCTATGAAGTTCTATCACTTTATTTATATCTATCTTTAAAATTATCAAAATGCGTCAGAACAAACGCATAACATTATTTAACTAAACCGTTTTAAACGTAGAAATTGAATCAAAATACAATATCTATTAGAAATAGTGTATGTAGTCAACACTTACAAACTCTAATGAGACTTCTAATCCTAGTATGGTACTCCTTTTCACGTCTACGTAGATCCGAATAGCGTTGAAGGCACTGTCTTCTTGTTCTTTTTATTCCCGATACCCGATACATCCTGCGTATTATCTCATAAACAAGATAATCGCGTTGATCTTGTTTGACAGATCTAACACCTCCTATTCTTTTTGGAAAATATTTCTCCATCCCATAAACTAAAATAATTAGCTCTCCAGCAGTGAACGGAGAACGTTGCGACATCTTGCTAACGAGTTTCTAATCTTGAAGGAAATGACGTAATATGTCAATCATTTGAGTAAATTCAGGAAAACTTTTTTTATTTATAAATCAATGTTTGAGTTTATATTATTTTATGATAAATGTGTTAAGAGACAGATAGTTTGTTAAAACTTATTCGGTTCACATAATTTGCATCCTCATTAGATTAGAATGTTATTCAATACATGTATATTAAATTCTGTTTCAATTGTTATTCTTGCATCTTATTATTAGCGAAAGTTTCATATATGTTTAAATAAGTTTATTAGTTATTTAAATTGCATTGTTATATTATATATTGATGGTTATCTAGTTATTAGAAAATTTTAATAAAATGTTTTTATATGTTGCCTTCTTGTTTTGATAAAATTTTAATATATTATGATGTTCATATAGTTATGAAAAGGTTACTATTGAATGCAATAAAATGTAATTCGACTGTTTCAATTTTTAAAACATCTCTCCTGTCAAGGTTTGTTTTCTTGCAGTGCTATCAACACTATAGCTAGGGGGTTGATATGTTTTATGCATTTTATACTTGACTAGCTTACATTTTATTCCAATTGCATTGCCATACGTCTAGGCAAGGTTTGTTCTTAATTTATAGGTTCCAAAAGCTGTATCTGGCTTGCAAATATATACAAAGCTAGTGCTTGTTTTCAACAATAATAAAAAGTTTAGAATCACAGAACCTGTTTTCTTAATTGCACACTGTTCAAGGATACAACTTATTTTCAACAACTATATTGTAAGTCGTTAGTAAAAAAAATAAATTAAAAAAAAAATTGATTTTATTTTAATTTTTTTAAACAAATAACAAATAGAAGAAAAGACAACATATGCAAATAATTTTTTTTTCAACTGTATCAATCAGAACATATTTATTTTTGAATTACACATCACTCTCATCATCTAAATTGTGAATAATTTTGTGGAGAACGTTTTTCATTTTTGAATTATAGATTTTCATGCTTGAACTTAGAAAAATTTTCTAGTTAACCTGTGAATATAAGAAGAGATTGTTTATAAATAATTATTGCTAAAAATTATAGAATCAATACATAAATCATACATAATTTTTATTTTATTCACCTACGAAATGAGTTTGTATCAACTGGTTACGTGCATGTGTACCCCCTTCAACTACATCTTGAGGAACAGATTCAACACCATCTTCATCTGGTGTTATTATTTCCAGTTCCTCTATGTTTGATTGTCGCAAAGCGATGTTATGCAACATGCAACAGACCAACACCATAACAGCCACTTTCTCAGGAACGTATTGAAGAGTGCCTCCGGATTCATCTAGACAACGAAAACGGCTTTTGAGCATTCCAAAGGTCCTCTCAATCACACATCGAGTTGTTTTGTGTGCATCATTGTACCGCATTTCAGATCTTGTGCGTGGAATATTTACAGGAGTAAGTAGCCAGTTCCTACAGGAATATCCTGCATCTCCTTTTGAAAAATAAAAAGAGTTATACAAATTTAAATGTGTTCAGATACACTTTTTACTTGCAACCATTTTTATGTTTTAAATTGTACATATATATTGGTATTAATAAAAATTTAATTATATCGCTATATATATATATATATATATATATATATATATAAATATATATATATATATATATATATATATATATATATATATATATATATATATATAGAGAGAGAGAGAGAGAGAGATAGATAGATAGATAGGTATTTTAAAAAAGGTATGGAACTAAAAATCCATTGACCTTGGTGCTGCAGCAAACAGAATAAATAAATAAAAACAGGGTATATACTGTATTTTAAAATCTATTGATATTATACACTGCACAAAAAATTACAATATTGTGAGTTAATATTAACGCACATTAGAAGGTTTCGTTTTTAATTTTCATAATCATACCTAGTAGCCATCCTTCAGGCATTTGTCCTTCCTCAAATTTATTATACAGGGCAGACTGTTTGAGAATATATGAATCATGACATGATCCTGGAAATCCTGAACGGACACTCATGATTTTCAAACCAGCATCACAAACCATCTGGATGTTCAAAGAATGATAAAACTTGCGGTTGCGATACATTTCTTCTTTTAGATGTGGTGGCCTTACTCTGACATGAGTACAATCAATTGCACCCAACACATTTTGGATTCCAGCAAGTCTAAAAAAATTAAGCTTTACAGAATGCCATTCTTCAGCAGTATTTGGTAAAAAAACATACCGTTTGAAAACTGACAAAAGAGCATCAATCACTGTAGTTAGGTGGCATGAAAAAGAAGGCTGGCTCATGCCAACAACTACACTAGTAACTGATTGAAAGGAACCAGTTGCTAGAAAATGTAAAACAGCCAACAGCTTCAACATTCCGGGCAGAGCATGTGTCCGAAAAGTAATGGGTTCAAGTTGACCAGATATTTGATTGTATAGCCTTTCAATTGATTCTCTACTCAATCTAAAACGCCTGATTATGTCAATGTCAGAAAGTGCATCAAGTCCTGATCTGGGACGAAAAAACCTTGGAATCCTTCTGCGCCTTCTTTGAAGCCTATCTATCTGTTGAACAGCTTGACCATCTATTCTTCGTTCCATTCGACGCATATAAATAGTATGAAACATTGCAATAACAATTTCCATAACTGATTAATATATGCGTTATAAATGCTGCTTGAAGATATATTTCGCGACCACAGAATATGCGTATAGAAAAGCGCATACGTGAGGAAATACGATGCCCGGATAGAATTGTTGACAGGATGATAAATTGAATAATAGCGTAGATTACATCGAATACTGTAGAAAAATAATCGTATAGATGTTCGAACGTATCTCGGCGTTAGAGCTGCGGACATATTGACGGATTTAGAAATATATCGTTTCTAAGCACCAATTACTGTTTCATAAATTAGATTAATAATTCGGAAGTGAATTTAGATGCGGATAATATTGAGAATACAGTGTTGAATGCTTGATAAATTTCCCCCTATATCTGTAGGTATAATCAGATCTCATTACTGTATCCCATTGTGTACATATATATGTGTCTTTATCTAATATCTGTAGGTATAATCAGATCTCATTACTTTATCACACTGTGTACATATACCTGCTTCTTTATCTTATATCTGTAGGTATAATCAGATCTCATTACTGTATCACATTGTGTACATATACATGTGTCTTTATCTTATATCTGTAGGTATAATCAGATCTCATTACTGTATCACATTGTGTACATATACATGTGTCTTTATCTAATATCTGTAGGTATAATCAGATCTCATTACTTTATCACACTGTGTACATATACATGTGTCTTTATCTTATATCTGTAGGTATAATCAGATCTCATTACTGTATCACATTGTGTACATATACATGTGTCTTTATCTAATATCTGTAGGTATAATCAGATCTCATTACTTTATCACACTGTGTACATATACATGTATCTATCTTATATCTGTAGGTATAATCAGATCTCATTACTTTATCACACTGTGTACATACACATGTCTCTGTATCTTATATCTGTAGGTATAATCAGATCTCATTACTGTATCACATTGTGTACATATACATGTGTCTGTATCTTATATCTGTAGGTATAATCAGATCTCATTACTGTATCACACTGTGTACATATACATGTGTCTTTATCTTATATCTGTAGGTATAATCAGATCTCATTATTTTATCACATTGTGTACATATACATGTGTCTTTATCTTATATCTGTAGGTATAATCAGATCTCATTTCTTTATCACACTGTGTACATATACATGTGTCTGTATCTTATATCTGTAGGTATAATCAGATCTCATTACTGTATCACATTGTGTACATATACATGTCTTTATCTTATATCTGTAGGTATAATCAGATCTCATTACTTTATCACATTGTGTACATATACATGTGTCTGTATCTTATATCTGTAGGTATAATCAGATCTCATTACTGTATCACACTGTGTACATATACATGTGTCTTTATCTTATATCTGTAGGTATAATCAGATCTCATTATTTTATCACATTGTGTACATATACATGTGTCTGTATCTTATATCTGTAGGTATAATCAGATCTCATTACTTTATCACATTGTGTACATATACATGCTTCTTTATCTTATATCTGTCTGTAAACCAATCACCAATACTTGAAAATTAGCAGAAAGAAAAACAGAGGCACAATGGCCTAGTACCACCTAAACAGATGATATGTATGGATAAAGTTGAACAAATACTCACAAGAGTAATGCACCCAAAGGTGCTATTCAGGCAAGCTGGAGCTTTGCAGTAGTCACCAACAGACAGTCGTATCCGGTGTGGAACACTTGAGAAAGTAATCCCCTTATCTGTGTGTGGATGAAGAGCAAACAACCATAGTCCAATACCGTATAGACAGGGACAACAGAATGGAAAACAAATGATTGCACTTACAAGATAGAAAGCACTGCCTGGTGCAGTAAAAACAAACTAGGACTTCCCAGCTTCCCAGCTGACTGTAATCCACAGCTGACTGAATGCCAAGAGAATGATGATAATCCGAAAAATTCCAAAAATAGTGTAATAAACCCCACCAAAAACAGCATGTGTATAAATAAAAACAATAACTTTATTAAAAGCGATGCGTTCCTCAGCCTCTGCTAGGGCTGTCTCTTCAGGCTATACAAAAATTAAAATGAAATACACTTGCTATTTAAAGGAATACAAAACTGTAATAAATTAAACAATGAATAAAAAACACTTGTGTGTGTGTCATCAATAGAAAATTAGTTGACATAGTAACCAGTATAAACATATACCCCCAGTGATGACCTCACAGGGGGGATTTGACATAGGTTATACATAAATAATTTGTGAATATGTGACAATCTATAAACATGGGCCATAATTGAAAAAATCTCTTAACAAGGAAAAAAGACATTAATATTTTGAAACCCATATACACTGCAGTCTTTTGCTTATGTTTATAAACAGAACCCAATTTCAATGACAATGCAAAGAAATAAATAAAAAATGCAGAAAATTAGCTCCCACAATAACACAGTATAGTGTTCTATGTAAATACAGACATAGACGATATGTGCAAAGTATATATTGCCCCTAACTATGTAGTGATGTTTTAAATCTTTTAATACTACTAGTAAAGGTAAAATACTTGTGATAAAAAAGGACTCAAACCTGCCTAGGGGGATTTAGGCAAGGGCTGGCTTCACCAAGTGTCAGATTGTGGAGATTTGATATCCATCAGTGTGTTTGTAAAAAGGTACCATTGTAGCGCCGTCGCCACTCGATATTCAGTCCCTTTCAGCGTCTCAGACTTCATGTTGGGAGGGGGTGTGTGCATCAGAGGGGGAAATCCCGAATCTAACAATCTGATAGGAGAGGACTCCAAATGGGGGCAGGGCCAAAGTACTCTCTACCCGCTATGCGTGATCATGCCAATCATATGGGTAAATCATCTCGTACTAGCTGTATAGAGCCTAACAGGCTGACAGCTGCTCTTATGGCAAAAATAGCAAAAACGAACATTGAAAGCTGCAACCTAGCGTCCCTTGAAAGGTGGGAGGGGCCAGTGGACGCACTTATATCTATATAAAATTGCTATTATGAAATAATATATAAATCATGCATAATAAAAAAATAAATGATAAGTCAAAGTCCCATCCAATATTGTGTATTTATTGTATTATCCCTACTTGAATGTTCAATCAATCAGTGTTGTTATGGTGACTCCCAAAGGGATAGTGAAGTGTGCAGTGGGCATCAGAGATATATATTGTAAATATAAACCACAACTGGATGTGATTCTAGAATAAATGCTGGGTCTAAAGGGTATGGTAATGGTGTGCGATGAACTATACTGTATGAGAATCTATTTATAGGGAGTGTAAAAATGAAAAAATATTATAATGATAGAGAATAAGATCTAGATGTGGTGTGATATGGAAATGTCTTAAAAATATGGTGCATAGCGAGTTAATTATAACTAGTGTAGGGAATGAATACTACTTGGATATGCATGCAACATGAGATTGGGTGACTACATTTGTTGTGTGATATACGATTGCTAGGGAAACCTACCCCTGCGAAGGGTGTGGTGAAAACAAAAAAGAGTGAAAAGATCTTGGCGAAAAAGAAGAAGTCTGAAGTGTGTCTGAGTCCTGTGTGGGAATACCACAATATGAGATATATAGTGTTAGCAAATCCTGGGTCATTTGTGAAACCACTAGTGATAAATACTAAAAAGGCCCACGGATAGCCCTGAAGTACAGAGAGTATACTATAATACAAATATAATATTAGGTAGAGATGCTTAAAAAAAGTAAACCAATCACAAATACTTGAAAATAAACATTTTATTACCTTATCTCTTCTATACCCCACTGGGAGTGTAATTTCTTATGATGGCTGTGTTTACACAGCTTGGCCTTAAAGCCAATGATTTTCTGAATAGGTGGGGATACCACAGGCTAAATCAACCATTTTAAATGCAAAAATAAGGGTAATGGAAATACTTTTAAACAATTTAATACACTCCAGCCGGTAAAGTGGATAATTGCGAACAAATTGAATGTGAGAAAAATATTGAGTGAACACTCTCATCAATGTGGCATACAAAAACTAGCTCTGTCTAAATGTGAAAATAAACTTATCTATAATGTTTTCTTTTAAGATCATTTAATCTACCTGTTATCTTGCAACTAACGATAACATAACAAAGCTATGTTTATTTAAAAAATATCTTACAATTTTCTACAAACCGGAATGATAGCTATTATAATGAGAATAGAAAATTAATCTAGACAGTCACTTAAATCTAGAAAGTTCACCCTACACATTTCTTAAAAGTGACATAACAAAAGTTGTTATGTAGACAACATATAATATGTACATATATTATTTTAAATTTTTAATTATACTGCATAGCCTCGCCATTAAAAATCAGGTGTGTTTTTTATTTGTTCTATAGTAATACATTTCTTGCACCACAGAATTACGCTATGTGATTTTTTTCTTTACCTATGTTTCTATTACTGGGGTAACGCCACCGTATCAATACTCATGAGGACACCAAGACCCCAGTTCTTCCAGATTTGAAAGTTAAACCTACTCAGGGGCAGAGCTGAATAAAGAGCAAACCTAAAGCATCATCGTGGTATACACGGAAACAAGATCACGGAAACAGGTCCAAAGTGGTGAAAAAACTCCAAGGAATACACACAGGAGGGGATATAAGAACACTAACCTGAATCACATAGAGCTGAGAACTTACCTCATAGGATTGAGGTTCAGTTTGGTAAGCAGATATCCATTCACCTATATGCATCAGCTTTTTTTGGATCTACGAACTAAGAGAGTATCTATACTCTGCTTCAACAATATAGACTACTAACTAGACTCTATATTTAAACGGTGAGTTTTGTTATTGTGCGCTGGGGGTTTGTTTCATTATTGATTTCCTATTTGACTTTTATATTTTTAACAGTGTTACGGGTACACTGTATCAATACACTATCAATACTCAGCTGCACGTACACCTCTATACTCAGATATACACAGATACTAATATAGTACACTTTCTAGCATAACTAAATTGCTTCCTCCTGTAGCAGGAGTATAGTTCTTTGTTTGATTTATATCCAAGAGTTAAATAAGTATTACACATAACAATGTTTATGATATAGGATCTAGAGCTGGTGCCATTTTCTTTATTCTCTACATATATATATAATTGAGAACGAAGACAGAGAGAATGAAGCTGAACTGGCTCTTAAACTTAGTGACAGTTGGATAGCAATATACTTTGCAAAATGTGGCGTGATAGGATGTGGTTAATTTTAAACTTTGTATGAATAAAGACTTTACATTTTAAGAACGTGTGCCGGCTTCTCTACTACTTGAATGCTTTTTTTTTATATATATATATATATATATATATATATATATATATATATATATATATATATATATATATACATATACACAGAATCCCACAAAAGTGAGTACACCCTCACATTTTAGTAAATATTTTATTATATCTTTTCATGTGGCAACACTGAAGAAATTACACTTTGCTACAATGTAAAGTAGTGAGTGTACAGCCTGTATAACAGTGTAAATTTGCTGTCCCCTCAAAATAACTCAACACACAACAATTAATATCTAAACCGTTGGCAACCCCTAAGTCCAAATTGGGCACAAAGTGTCAATATTTTATGTGGCCACCATTATTTTCCAGCACTGCCTTAACCCTCTTGGGCATGGAGTTCACCAGAGCTTCACAGGTTGCCATTGGAGTCCTCTTCCACTCCTCTATGACGACATCATGGAGCTGGTGGATGTTAGAGACCTTGCGCTCCCCCACCTTCTATTTGAGGATGCCCCACAGATGCTCAATAGGGTTTAGGTCTGGAGACATGCTTGGCCAGTCCATCACCTTTACCCTCAGCTTCTTTAGCAAGGCAGTGGTCATCTTGGAGGTGTGTTTGGGGTCGTTATCATGTTGGAATACTGCCCTGTGTCCTAATCTCTGAAGGGAGGGGATCATGCTCTGCTTCAGTATGTCACAGTACATGTTGGCATTTGTGGTTCCCTCAATGAACTGTAGCTCCCCAGTGCCGGCAGCACTCATGCAGGCCCAGACCATTACACTCCCACCACCATGCTTGATTGTAGGCAAGACATACTTTTCTTTGTACTCCTCACCTGGTTCCAGTAATCCATGTCCTTAGTCTGCTTGTCTTCAGAAAACTGTTTGCAAGCTTTCTTGTGCATCATCTTTAGAAGAGGCTTCCTTCTGGGATGACAGCCATGCAGACCAATCTAATGCAGTGTGAGGCGTATGGTCTGAGCACTGACAGGCTGACCCCCACCCCTTCAACCTCTGCAGCAATGCTGGTAGCACTCATATGTCTATTTCCCAAAGACAACCTCTGGATATGACGCTGAGCACGTGCACTCAACTTCTTTGGTCGACCATGGCGAGGCCTGTTCTGAGTGGAACCTGTCCTGTGAATAAAATATTTACAAAAATGTGAGGGGTGTACTCACTTTTGTGGGATACTGTACACAATGTGATTTTAAAAGATGTATTTAAATAAAATAAAAAATATATAGTATGTAAAGATATTTATTTTAAAATAAGATACACTAACAACAACTACAAATTCCTTTGTGAATTCAGCAAACTTGAAAATCTGTAAGAAAAAAGAATACAAATAATTAGAATATGAAAGCAAGTATGTTATTTCATAACACATTAATAAAATATTTATCTGTAAGTATAATAATTCTAAAGTCATCTTCTGTCTATGCTATAAACTTGTTTGTTCTGATATTAAAGCCAGGTTCAGACTGGATATTTATATTTACATAATTTAAAAGAAATCACTTTAAATTGTCCAATCAAAAGTTGACTTACATATTAACATTTAAAATTAGACAAATTAATGTCTAACATCCTACTTTGTGCAAATATTCATTAATTATTCAATTGTATGAGGGACATAATTGAATGTAGGATTTCCTGTCACTTCAAAAACTAAAATACGTAAATGTCTCCTATGAAATTTTCTCAGATAAAATGTATCCCTTTATCTGTATGATCTGTCACAATCTGAGTCCACACATTGTATTTAACAATAATTCCACCAATATTCCTCCTATGATTCTTCTCAACAGCATGTATTGTGCAAACTAACCTGTTGTAGGATCTTTAAAAGTCGATAATAGTCCAAATATCAATGTATCTGCATTATATATCACATTCATCACTTTCAAAATAGAGGATTGTGAAATACCATCTAAAATAAATGAAAGGAAACATAAGTGTTTCCCATAGGATGTATCCTGCCTCCCCCAGTCTTGTTCCGGACATTGTGCACACTTACCATGTGAAGGTGGCTTCACTTTCAGTCTGTAGATGAAGTAAATCCCCCTAATTGAAAATAAAGTGTAAATCAAAATATCTAATAAAGTAGTACATTGTTGGGGCGTGTCTCTGGGCAGCACCTTGAATGGTAGCAATATTGGGAGCTCAGTGTGGATCACTGTTAATCTGCCTATTATCAGTGAATTAAATGACCATCCAGTTATATTATCTTTATATACGGATACTACAGATCAAGATAAAGTGAAAGAAGTATTTCCCTTGAGAATACCACTGTTGCACACCAATCAGGCGTTAAGGCCTAAGGCAAGCTGTACAAAGAGAGGCTCTCAACACCCCCCTGGGTAATAATACAGACCGGGTAAGCAGTGCATAGACACTGAACAATATATTTCATTTGAAATCAACACTACTTATTTAGCACCACCCTTGCTATACAGGATAGATAGCAGGAGACTTCAGTGCCTTCCTCACCAGCACGTACCTACTAAAGATGGCGTCTGGCGCTGAAATGATACTTGCAGCCGTGACAAGGCTGCTGCATGATCATCATGTGAGGATACAACAGGCTTGGGCTACTGAGTTGGATGGCCTCCGTGAGCTAGCTAGACAGGTTGGACACCACCATACGAAGCCAAGAGACCCTGCAGAGAAAACTGACAAAGCTACAAGTCTCCAGGAGCCTACTCCAAGCTTATCGAGCCCAGTAACTCAGGCCAAATCTCCGGCTATGGCAGCACCGCACTTGAGCCCACCTGCTAAGAACCCTCCAGCAGTGGATGAATACCCAGATGATGTCCCGGTAATGAGCGGGATGCAACTACAAACCTCCCGGCAACAGCTGACCACAACTGAAATGGCAAGTACAGCCAGCGATGTAGTGAATGTCACATCCCCATGCCTAGAAATAACTTACCTATCACACTACACTAGTGATACCAGCGAGACGTATCAGGAGCATCACGAGTGGAAGGTGACAGCGGGGGAACGGAAACAACCTGGGATGAAACCCGCTTACCGTGAGAAGAGCACTACTGTGGAGGCTGGGGTCACAGCGATGAAATCCTCTGCTGCACATCATTGCCTCCCTTTGGAAAAAGTGAGACCGAGAGATCAAGCATCAGTGTGGGACACCTCTCAGGGAACTTTCTGTCAGCCCTTGGATTGTGTAGACACACTTTACTTCTGCCGGCCTTTTGGCCCTGGGGGTTCCCAGACACGATCCCATACTGTAACAAGCCTGCCTCCTTCTACGCTGAAATGGTTTGCAAACTTTCATGTATACCCCATTTATGGAAACTCTCTTCAAAAAGCCGGCAATGGATGAGGGTGATATGGGATATGGACTGACCTGCAGGCTCTACCAGGTTTATTTTCTGTAAATACGCAACTTGCTAAGTCTCAAAACCCTTTGCATTTCATATACGGTATGGACTGGTCTGGACATTTTTATTCCCATCTGATGTTTTGTTTTTCTTTTCTAATATAGGGGTATACATACTGTATGTGGTAGACATTACTTGGTTTTTGTTTATTAGCTTCTCAATATTTTATTAGCAGGTTAAAAGGGAGACTGTTGCCTGCACTTTGTTCAACACGTTTTTATTTTGTTTTACTGCCTATTCTATTCTGCTAATCTGTTTTAGGTGGAACAGGAGGGTAATATAGAAGTTCCTGAAAATTTTAAAATATAATTAGTTTTTTGGGGGCACACCATTATACTTCCCACACAAGTTGTACTCTCTTAGATAAAAGTCTAAAATGTTGCCTGGTCTAATATTTAAACTACTTTTTGTTTAAGCCATATAGCTGAGTCATTATCTATTTAAAATGGTCTGGCACTATTTTGTCCAGCTAGCTGGATGCCTTAAATATATATTTAAACATATTCTGCTTTTTATACCAGTTTGTTATAATTCATACACATTTTATATAAATATAGCCACTAGATGGCGCCAGCTACCTAGTAGATAAAGCAGGATGAAGACATCCAAACTTCAAGCTGTTGAAAAGGCTGACACTCCTCCCTCAAACTCCGGTATGGTACTATGTCTTCACTACCCTATTGAAGCCACTTAGCCATTAAGGTGTGAGGCAAATATCAGTACTGCATTGTATATATGTTTCTGTCTGTATAGGATTAGGTTTAGCTATAATGCTTGGTATCCCCTCACCTCTATTAGCTGGGGTTATTATAAAATGTTACTCTGTTGGCTTCTCATTTCTCAAGCTTTCACTGAGCTGCTACTTTATAAGCTAGTTTAATGATTACAAAGCAGTTCCCATTTTGTTGTTATGACTACCCCACTTGGTGCTTTGGTATATAATGGATATAACCCCATATAGCCCAAATTAATGAAATTATGAGATGCCATTGTATAACATTTGGACCAAGGTCTTTATTGCAAATTATTTAAACTTTTTAGGGGTTATATAAAGTGTTAGCACAGCTAAAGCTTAGATTTATAAAGGGGGAAAAAAGGGTATGTTATTTGGGATCCAAAAATCATTCCCTTTATAGTAGTTGACCTCCTATAACTTGATTTAGCACTGAAGCCCAAAAGTGCCCTCATATGCCATCATGGGGGTATAATGAACATTAGGCATACTAGTTGTATTAATTATCTAGACTTCCTCTCTGTAATGTATACTGTGCACTGAAATTGCTTGAATATAAGATGTCTGTAGAAAGCTCTCTTCCTTCTATTATAGAAGTGTATACTACAAACTATATTATAACTAATGGAAGACTCAAATACCATCATAGCTGGTTATTATGTTATTTTGTGTTCAATTAAATGTTTTTAACATATATCAAACCTATAGTAAGTATGCTATTTCATAAGCCAGTTGTTTTCATTTGGGGTCCAAAAGTGGCCCATTTTGTTATTTTATTTCTTTTCCCTAATATTCCCTACTCTGATTTAAATTCTTTCCCAGGGGGCCCAAGAGAGGCCTCTATTTTCCATTTAGGGAAATCATTGTATCTGACTTTATAACATATCTTAAGGAGATAATCCTTAACTGAAAACCTGAGGTTAACTCTTATTTGTACACTTGGGCAATTCATTTTATGTTAACCTCAACATTCTATATGCATATTCTATTGTGATTCTCTTATGTTTCTGAAACTGAGATGCTACTTGCCTGTATCATTTTTATAACCTCAATAAAAAACAAAAAAACAAAACAAAAACAAACTGAAAATAAACATCCAACCTCATATCGCTTTTAGTTGCTAAGCTTGTTGATTGACACATAAATTTGCAATATACTGTATAGTTCCACTGGCAACAAAAATATTAAAATAAAATTCATATGTTTAAAGTAGTACATTGTTCTGCATCCCTCCCCCTAACACTAACTATTTCCTAAATGTGTATTAGCAATAGCTTACTAAACATATGTAGCCTCTTTTGTGTTATGTTATAACAATCAAGTGTGAAGCTGAGTTACATACATTGTGCATACTCAACCTCCGATGTATGACTTTGTCAATTCGATTTGCTTCAGCGTATCCCTTTATCTGCTATCTGTGGCATTCATCCCTTTCAGACTATCTAAAATCTAATAATGTCTAAAATTACTAATTGTGTGCCATATGATGGATCAGTGGCCCAAATCCCCCCCTCTACACAGTCTTGGTCCATTTGATGTATAATTTACCTATGATAATAAAATATATTTTATATTTTGATATAGTAATTTCTTGAACAATCCTAACATTTTTGCCCGATTCTACATTCATTTTACTAAATGTTTCACATTTTCGAAATGCTCCCATATAACATAGTATTTACCTTCTAAAGTTGTGGTTAACGATGTTGTCTCTGACATTGACTCCCTCGTCCCGGAAAGGCCCCTTTACGACTTTGTCGTCCTCCTCATCTCGTTAGAGGGCTAGGGGCACCTGGACGTCCTGCCGCATCCCTGCCTGTTAAGCTACGTTATGAAGCACACTGCAGGCTATAATGATCTTCACTACCTTCCTTGGACTGTATTGGAGGGCTCCTCCAGACCTATCCAGACTTTGAAAGCGCATTTTGAGGAGCCCAAACATGCGTTCAACTACAGCCCTAGTTCACCTGTGCGCCTGATTATAGCGCTCCTGTGCCTCTTCGGTGGGGTTACAAAGAGGCGTAATGAGCCAATTCCGGCTCATGTAAACCAAATCACCTATAAATAATTAACATTACAAAATGTTAATATTATAAATATATGATAAATAATCATATGAAAAAATACATATAAAAGAAAGAAAAAGAAAATGATACAATGCATTTGTGTATACGAAAACCGCATAAACCCCATGAAATTAAAATGAGGGTTAAACGTTTACATAACCTAGCTAAAATGTCTATATGTAATAAACTTTAATTGCTCTGCTAGTGACTTTGAAAGACTCTGTAAAATCAGCAAAATGCTATACTGTTGTCTACGTCAGTTATGTTTAAAGAGCTATACCGTTCCTTTAAAAGTATTGTCAAGACTATGACCTGCTACATATCTGTTTATATAAACCTAGACATTTGCTGAAAGAGACAAGTAAAGGTGCAGCCATATCCCTCTAGGCACAATGAGCAATGGGTCCATGTCTGGATTCCTGCATCCCTAAGTGTCATAATTTGCATATGGATGCACCTCACTGACGAGGCCCACAATAGGCTGAAACGTACGTCTGGGGTTTTGCTGTTTCTCTTGTTCAGAGAGGGATTTCCTGGTATTTTGGGGCTGGACTGTACTGTGAAGTCAGGATCAGACTGATATGATTCAGGAAAGTTCTTCTCTGTGAAAGGCACATGTTGAGCAAAAAGAGGCTGCTTCTTGGGTGGTAACTAGCCATAGAACAAGCTATTATGCTATTGTTCGTTCTCAGGTTGAGCACTTCTCTCTTTTTATTTATACATTTTAGCTATTACCTGCAACATATTTGTTTAGAGCTAAACCTAGACATTTGCTGAAAGAGACAAGTAAATGGTTAAAGCACATTCTATAGCTGCACATTTTAGCTATGACCTGCTACATATCTGTTTATATAAACCTAGACATTTGCTGAAAGAGACAAGTAAATGGTTAAAGCACATTCTATAGCTGCACATTTTAGCTATGACCTGCTACATATCTGTTTGGAGCTAAACCTAGACATTTGTTGAAAAGAGACAAGTAAATGGTTAAAGCACATTCTATATCTGCACATTTTGGGTATGACCTGCTACATATCTGTTTGAAGCTGAACCTAGACATTTGCTGAAAGAGACAAGTAAATGGTTAAATCACTTTCTATATCTGCACATTGCAGCTATGACCTGCTACATATCTGTTTAAAGCTAAACATAGACATTTGCTGAAAGAGACATTAAATGGTTAAAACACATTCTATATCTGCACATTTTAGCTATGACCTGCTACATATCTGTTTATATAAACCTAGAAATTTGCTGAAAGTCAATTAAATGATTAAACAACATTCTATATCTGCACATTTTGCACATTACATAAACACAACTGTGAACATTACAGTGGCAATTGTCTAAATTCTTAACCATGCTGTGCACAAGTACTCAACAACGAGCCACCTGTGGGGAAACTGTCTGTCCTCAAACTGTTGCCAGAGTGAGGACTGACTGAGGATACGGACGTCATGACTGGCGCCCCCGAAAATCGCAAACAAGTTCATAATTCGCATCCGTGCGTCGCAAATGAACTGCACGTTCAAACTATGAAAGTGTTTGCAATTTCGGAAGGGACCCTCTGCTGCTGGAGCCCGCAGAGCAACATGGGTGCAATCTATTTCTCCGAAAACATTTGGCATTTCAGCTATTCCATAGAATTCCCTCTTGAGGCATCTCCAATTGTCCTCATTTTGAGGGAATCCTACAAATTATTTTCATGGCATTCAGAAAACTTTTAAAAACCACAGAGAAGGTACCTTGCGACAAGCCAGATATGTACCCCTCTACGGATTGAAAGCTTCCGGACTCCAGGACATGTATACAGCAAATCATCTTGGACATGCCATGGATTGCAGTGTGCATACTCTTGCGTGGCTCCAGATAAGGCTTTAGTACATCATAAAGGCTCAATAGCTGCTGTCTAGTGAGCCTATATTTCTCAAAAACCTTGATATCACTCATGTTATCCAAGATGAGCCTCACCCTGTGAACAGGAGGAGCCCTAATCCTCTGGTGTTCCACACAGGGGCATATTAATGCCTAGGCCAACAAGGCCCATGCCTAGGGTGGCAAATTGAAAGGGGCAGCAAATTGGGAGAGGGAGTGACAGCACTATTGCAACCTTTATTGTCATGTCTGTCAGTGTGTCAGTTTTTATGTGAGCTCTGTGGCTGAAATCACTTTGTAAGCACAATCTCACAAGTGACCCAATCCTTTATAAGCCTCCACTCCAACCAAGCTGTCCTTACTACATCTGAGTCCAGTCCAAATATCACTGCTGTTTGCTCCACAAGGTAGGACCACAGCTACAATTCTTATGTATGTAGCTGCGGTTCCTACCTGGGGACAACCAGGGGTGGACTGGGCTCTCTGATACACTGGCTACACCACCTTATATAGGAACAGTGGTACATCCTCGCATAAAGCAGCCGTGAGACTCAACATCATCTTCCAGTCACTGTATGAGTGTATGTGGTAAGAGAGACAGGTGCTGGTGCCTAGCTGCTATAAATCTAAATGATCCGGCCAGAGGTGGGAGGAACAGGGCCTCATGTAACACTGTGAACTCCCGCTCGACGCTCCCTGTCACTCATCACTTCCTCTCAGAGTGAGACCAAGCATCCTATGCGGGAAGAGTGCGAGGGAAGTAGCAACCTGAGAGAGGCAAGAAGCAGCGTTGCTAGACTGGTCACAGTCCTACGGAGGTGTCAGGTGAGCAAAAACATCACCAGTGATGTAATTTAGATTTTATGCTCTAAAAAGCTTTTGTTTTGTGAATCGTTTAATTTGTATGCATGCACACAAGACAAGTATGCGTCTCTCACAAACATCAAGAGCCTGTAAATAGGAAAGCTTAGAGCACTTTCCTCAGCTAAATCAAAAGGACTAGTCTCCAAGTACATTCAGCTCATGGCCAGGCACATATAATAAAATCAAGGTTCTTTTTAATGTCAAAATTCTGTATTTATATATTTTTTATTTATTTTTTGTTTGTTTTTAGTATGGTATAATTATATATTTATTTCCCTCTTTGTGGTTAACACTTTTGGATACATAATATGTGTAACATCTAAACCAACCAATAAAAGTTAAATAAAGGCAGTGAAGTTTGAAATAACCTTGGCAACAGCAGATAAAGATAAACTCCCTCAGCAAATCCATTCATCAATATTATTCATTCACACATTCATCCATTTACCCATTCAGTAAACAAACTCCAAAAACCATGTGTGTGTGTGTGTGTTCCGATCAGCCAATAGAATGCGAGCTCAATCTGATTGGCTGATTGGATCAGCCAATCGGATTGAACTTGAATCTGATTGGCTGATTCCATCAGCCAATCAGAATTTTCCTACCTTAATTCCGATTGGCTGATAGAATCCTATCAGCCAATCGGAATTGAGGGGACGCCATCTTGGATGACGTCCCTTAAAGGAGCCGTCATTCATCTTAGTCCGTCGGTGAAGAAGGTGGTTCCGCGTCGGCGGAAGGAAGATTCAAGACCCGGCTTGGAAGATGACTTCGCCCGGATAGAAGACCTCTTCAGCGCCTCTTTGAAGATGACATCGGCCGGATCGAAGACTTTTCTTCAGCGCCGCCTGGATGAGGACTTCATCGGATGGAAGATTTCTTCAGCGCCGCTTGGAGGATTAACTTCTTCCGCTCCGGATGTCCTCTTCAGTTCCATCGGTGGCTCGGCTGAGTGAAGACAACTAAAGGTAGGATGATCTTCAGGGGATTAGTGTTAGGTTTTTGTAAGGGGGGTTTGGGTTAGATTAGGGGTATGTGGGTGGTGGGTTTTAATGTTGGGGGGGGTTGTATTTTTCTTTTACAGGCAAAAGAGCTGTTTTCTTTGGGGCATGCCCCCACAAATGGCCCTTTTAAGGGCTGGTAAGGTAAAAGAGCTTTGAAATTTATTTAATTTAGAATAGGGTAGGGCATTTTTTTATTTTGGGGGGGTTTGTTATTTTATTAGGGGGCTTAGATTAGGTGTAAGTAGCTTAAAATTGTTGTAATATTTTTAACATGTTTGTAACTTTTTTTTTTTTTTTTTGTAACTTAGCTTATTTTATTTTTTGTACTTTAGTTAGTTTATGTAATTGTATTTAATTGTAGTTATTTGTAGGTAGTTTATTTAATTAATTTAATGATAGTGTAGTATTAGGTTTAATTGTAACTTAAGTTAGGATTTATTTTACAGGTAATTTTGTATTTCTTTTAGCTAGGTAGTTATTAAATAGTTAATAACTATTTAATAACTATTCTAACTAGCTAAAATAAATACAAAGTTACCTGTAAAATAAATATAAATCCTAAGATAGCTACAATATAATTATTAATTACATTGTAGCTATCTTAGGGTTTATTTTACAGGTAAGTATTTAGTTTTAAATAGGAATAATTTATTAAAGTATAGTGTAGTGTTAGGTGTAATTGTAACTTAGGTTAGGATTTATTTTACAGGTAAATTTCTCTTTATTTTAGCTAGGTAGCTATTAAATAGAGTTAATAACTATTTAATAGCTATTGTACCTAGTTAAAATAAATTGAAAGGTACCTGTAAAATAAATATAAATCCTAAGATAGCTAGAATATAATTATTATTTATATTGTAGCTATATTAGGGTTTATTTTAAAGGTAAGTATTTAGTTTTAAACAGGATTCATTTAGTTAATAAGAGTTAATTTATTTAGATTTATTTAATTAATATTTAAGTTAGGGGGGCGTTAGGGTTAGGGTTAGACTTAGGTTTAGGGGTTAATAATTTTATTACAGTGGCGGCGGCATAGTGGGGGGCAGGATAGGGGTTAATAAATTTATTATAGGTGGCGACGGTGTAGGGGGGGCAGATTAGGGGTTAATACATTTAATATAGGTTGCGGAGGGTTCAGGGAGCGGCGGTTTAGGGGTTAATACATTTATTATAGTTGCGGTGGGCTCCGGGAGCGGTGGTTTAGGGGTTAATATGTATAGAGTAGCTTGCGGTGGGCTCCGGGAGCGGCGGTTTAGGGGGTAATAACTTTATTTAGTTGCGGCGGTGTAGGGGGGGACAGATTAGTGGTGTTTAGACTCGGGGTACATGTTAGGGTGTTAGGTGTAGACAGCTCCCATAGAAATCAATGGGATGTCTGTCAGCAGCGAACTTGTACTTTCGCTATGGTCAGACTCCCATTGATTCCTATGGGATCCGCCGCCTCCAGGGGTGGCGGATTGAAAACCAGGTACGCTGGGCCGTAAAAGTGCCGAGCGTACCTGCTAGTTTTTTGATAACTAGCAAAAGTAGTGAGAATGTGCCGCACTTGTGTGCGGAACATCTGGAGTGACGTAAGAATCGATCTGTGTCGGACTGAGTCCGGCGGATCGATGCTTACGTCACAAAATTCTACTTTTGCCGGTCTCGAGCCTTTGATAACTAAGGCGTATCAGCCTCGCCACAAATACGATGCGGAATTCCAGCGTATTTGAGGTTGACGGCTTGATAACTAGGCCCCATGGTTTCAACTATTTAATGATTTGTGATGTATAGCATTGTATTTCAATAATATTGTTATATAAGGGAATATGAATAGCAATGAAGTATGTTGGTTTGTTTTTACTCATGTATAACGTGTTTGTAGGACACGCCCACAATGGATGTTGTTTGCAAATCAATTGTCAATTAATTGCCCAAATGTTTAAATAGCAGGTTAGATGTAAGGTATGTTTCTGCCTGATGAAATGGCCTTTCTAGTGTCGAGAAATGCGTTGCATTAAAGGGGACCTTATTTGATACCCCCCTGTCCACTACTTGTTGTTTTTAATTTTAATATTGTTTTCATTAAACACCAATTTTTTAACCAACTCAAGTCTAGTGGTAACACCTTATATCCTATTGTCCATTTGTGGATATATATTTGTATTACCTGCATATGTACCAACATGCCGAGAGCACCTGGAGTGGGTAAGCTGATATGCCCCTAACAATATATCAGTCCGTGCCTACTAGCACATAAGTGTACTGTTTCGAAATGTGAGTACCCATTTGGCATTCCTATCATCTATATCTTAATAGTTTGGTTGATCTGCATGTGTGGTGTTCTCTTGTCATCTCCGTTCTTTCAGAGGTATACCTGGCTGGAAGTCTTAGGAGAGGGTGAGCTGACACGCCCGTATATATCAGTCTGCATCTACTAGCACATTAGGGTGCTCTAATTAAATGTGAGTACCCATTTGGCTCTACTAAATACTGTAACTTATCAACATAAAGTTTGGTGGTTCTACACATGAGGCGCCCCTCTGTTCACTATCTCATTTTACAGTTTATCCGGTTACATCTGCGTGGAGGAGTGCAGCCAACATCTTTTTTGAGGATATACTAATCAATTGTTTGGACAATTTATCATACTGGCCTTATTTTTGGGACTTCAGTACAATTATTTGTATACTGTATACTATATATTACTACAGGTGTAGCATATAAAATAAGTTACTATTGTTTCTACAGTAGAATTCTCACATATACAGCACACGCTCCCCCTCTGTTCTTAGACCTTTCAAATATAACATATACAGTGTTTCTTTGTAATGTTTGTTTAAATGCATAACAAATACATACGGCTAGATTACGAGTCTTGCGTTAGCCTTAAAAAGCAGCGTTGAGAGGTCCCAACTCTGCTTTTTAACGCCTGCTGGTATTACGAGCCTTGCAGGTACAGGTGTACCGCTCACTTTTTTGGCCAGACTCGGAAATACCGCAAATCCACTTACGTCAATTGAGTATCCTATTTTTTCAATGGGACTTGCATAGCGCCGGTATTACGAGTCTTCCAAAAAGTGAGCGGTACACCCTCTCCTGTCAAGCCTGGTACCGCATTTAAAAGTCAGTAGTTAAGAGTTTTATGGTCTAACGCCGTAGCATAAAACTCTTAACTAAAGTGCTAAAAAGTTCACTAAAACCCATAAACTACCTATTAACACCTAAACCGAGGCCCCCCCACATCGCAAACACTAAAATAAAATTTCTAAATCCTAATCTGCCGAACTGGATATCGCCGCCACTATAATAAATATATTAACCCCTAAACCGCCGCATTCCCGCCTCGCAAACACTACTTAGATTTTATCAACCCCTAATCTGCCGTCCCTAACATCGCTGACACCTACCTACATTTATTAACCCCTAATCTGCCGCCCCCAATGTCGACACCACTATAATAAAGTTATTAACCCCTAAACCTAAGTCTAACCCCTAACTTAAATATAATTTAAATAAATCTAAATAAAATAACTACAATTAACTAAATTATTCCTATTTAAAACTAAATACTTACTTATAAAATAAACCCTAAGCTAACTACAATATAACTAATTGTTACATTGTATCTAGCTTAGGGTTTATTTTTATTTTACAGGCAACTTTGTATTTATTTTAACTAGGTACAATAGTTATTAAATAGTTATTAACTATTTAATAACTACCTAGTTAAAATAAATACAAATTTACCTGTAAATTAAAACATAACCTAAGTTACAATTACACCTAACACTACACTATAATTAAATTAATTCCCTAAATTAACTACAATTAACTACAATTAAATACAATTATCTAAAGTACGAGAAAACCCCCCCACTAAATTACAGAAAATAATAAAATAATTACAAGTTTTTTAAACTAATTACACCTAATCTAATCCCCCTAATAAAATAAAAAAGCCCCCCAAAATAATAAAAAGACCTACCCTATACTAAATTACAAATAGCCCTTAAAAGTGTCTTTTGCAGGGCATTGCCCCAAAGTAATCAGCTCTTTTACCTGTAAAAAAAAAAGTACAATACCCCCCCAACATTAAAACCCACCACCCACACACCCAACCCTACTCTAAAACCCACCCAATCCCCCCTTTAAAAAAACCTAACACTAACCCCTTGAAGATCACCCTACCTTGAGAAGTCTTCACCCAACTGGGCCGAAGTCCTCAACGAAGCCGGGCAAAGTGGTCCTCCAGACGGGCACAATTCTTCATCCAGACGACATCTTCTATCTTCATCCATCCGGCGTGGAGCGGGTCCATCTTCAAGACATCCGACGCGGAGCATCCTCTTCTTTCTTCATCCGACTAATGAATGAAGGTTCCTTTAAATGACGTCATCCAAGATGGCGCCCCTTCAATTCCGATTGGCTGATAGAATTCTATCAGCCCATCGGAATTAAGGTAGAAAAAATCCTATTGGCTGATGCAATCAGCCAATAGGATTGAACTTCAATCCTATTGACTGATTAGAACAGCCAATAGGATTTAGCTCGCATTCGGTTGGCTTTTCCAATCAGCCAATAGGGTTGAAGTTCAATCCTATTGGTTGATTGCATCAGCCAATAGGATTTTTACTACCCTAATTCCGATTGGCTGATAGAATTCTATCAGCCAATCGGAATTGAAGGGACGCCATCATGGATGACATCATTTAAAGGAACCTTCATTCAGTCGTCGGATGAAGAAAGAAGAGGATGCTCTGCATCGGATGTCTTGAAGATGGACCCGCTCCGCGCCGGATGGATGAAGATAGAAGATGCCGTCTGGATGAAGACTTCTGCCTGTCTGGAGGACCTCTTCTTTCCGGCTTGGATGAAAACTTCTGTCCGTCTGGAGGACCACTTCACCCGGCTTCGTTGAGGACTTCGGCCCGGTTGGGTGAAGACTTCTCAAGGTAGGGTGATTTTCAAGGGGTTAGTGTTAGGTTTTTTTAAGGGGGCATTGGGTGGGTTTTACAGTAGGGCTATTTGTAATTTAGTATAGGGCAGGGCTTTTTATTATTTTGGGGGGCTTTTTTATTTTATTAGGGGGATTAGATTAGGTGTAATTAGTTTAAAAAACTTGTAATTATTTTATTATTTTCTGTAATTTAGTGTTTGTTTTTTTCCGTACTTTAGATAATTTTATTTAATTGTATTTAATTGTAGTTAATTTAGGTAATTAATTTAATTATAGTGTAGTGTTAGGTGTAATTGTAACTCAGGTTAGGTTTTATTTTACATGTAAATTTGTCTTTATTTTAACTAGGTAACTATTAAATAGTTAATAACTATTTAATAACTATTGTACCTAGTTAAAATAAATACAAAGTTGCCTGTAAAATAAAAATAAACCCTAAGCTAGCTACATTGTAACTATTAGTTATATTGTAGCTAGCTTGGGGTTTATTTTATAGGTAAGTATTTAGTTTTAAATAGGAATGATTTAGTTAATTGTAGTAATTTTATTTAGATTTATTTAAATTATATTTAAGTTAGGGGGGTTAGGGTTAGACTTAGGTTTAGGGGTTAATATGTTTATTATAGTGGCGGCGACGTTAGGCAGATTAGGGGTTAATAAATGTAGTTAGGTTATGGCGACATTGGGGGCGTGCAGATTAGGGGTTAATAAATGTAAGATTAGGGGTGTTTAGACTCGGGGTTCATGTTAGGGTGTTAGGTGTAGACATAAATGTATTTTCCCCATAGGAATCAATGGGGTTGCATTAGGAGCTGAACGCTGCTTTTTTGCAGGTGTTAGGTTTTTTTTCAGCCAGCTCTCCCCCATTGATACCTAAGATAGAGAGATATTGTTGAATGATATATATGGGGGGGGGAGGAGAAATTCATCTGATATATCAATTAGAATACAGGGAGTGCAGAATTATTAGGCAAGTTGTATTTTTGAGGATTCATTTTATTATTGAACAACAACCATGTTCTCAATGAACCTAAAAAACTCATTAATATCAAAGCTGAATAGTTTTGGAAGTAGTTTTTAGTTTGTTTTTAGTTATAGCTATTTTAGGGGGATATCTGTGTGTGCAGGTGACTATTACTGTGCATAATTATTAGGCAACTTAACAAAAAACAAATATATACCCATTTCAATTATTTATTTTTACCAGTGAAACCAATATAACATCTCAACATTCACCAATATACATTTCTGACATTCAAAAACAAAACAAAAACAAATCAGTGACCAATATAGCCACCTTTCTTTGCAGGGACACTCAAAAGCCTGCCATCCATGGATTCTGTCAGTGTTTTGATCTGTTCACCATCAACATTGCGTGCAGCAGCAACCACAGCCTCCCAGACACTGTTCAGAGAGGTGTACTGTTTTCCCTCCTTGTAAATCTCACATTTGATGATGGACCACAGGTTCTCAATGGGGTTCAGATCAGGTGAACAAGGAGGCCATGTCATTAGATTTTCTTCCTTTATACCCTTTCTTGCCAGCCACGCTGTGGAGTACTTGGACGCGTGTGATGGAGCATTGTCCTGCATGAAAATCATGTTTTTCTTGAAGGATGCAGACTTCTTCCTGTACCACTGCTTGAAGAAGGTGTCTTCCAGAAACTGGCAGTAGGACTGGGAGTTGAGCTTGACTCCATCCTCAACCCGAAAAGGCCTCACAAGCTCATCTTTGATGATACCAGCCCAAACCAGTACTCCACCTCCACCTTGCTGGCGTCTGAGTCGGACTGGAGCTCTCTGCCCTTTACCAATCCAGCCACGGGCCCATCCATCTGGCCCATCAAGACTCACTCTCATTTCATCAGTCCATAAAACCTTAGAAAAATCAGTCTTGAGATATTTCTTGGCCCAGTCTTGACGTTTCAGCTTGTGTGTCTTGTTCAGTGGTGGTCGTCTTTCAGCCTTTTTTACCTTGGCCATGTCTCTGAGTATTGCACACCTTGTGCTTTTGGGCACTCCAGTGATGTTGCAGCTCTGAAATATGGCCAAACTGGTGGCAAGTGGCATCTTGGCAGCTGCACGCTTAACTTTTCTCAGTTCATGGGCAGTTATTTTGCGCCTTGGTTTTTCCACACGCTTCTTGTGACCCTGTTGACTATTTTGAATGAAACGCTTGATTGTTCAATGATCACGCTTCAGAAGCTTTGCAATTTTAAGAGTGCTGCATCCCTCTGCAAGATATCTCACTATTTTTGACTTTTCTGAGCCTGTCAAGTCCTTCTTTTGACCCATTTTGCCAAAGGAAAGGAAGTTGCCTAATAATTCTGCACACCTGATATAGGGTGTTGATGTCATTAGACCACACCCCTTCTCATTACAGAGATGCACATCACCTAATATGCTTAATTGGTAGCAGGCTTTCGAGCCTATACAGCTTGGAGTAAGACAACATGCATAAAGAGGATGATGTGGTCAAAATATTCATTTGCCTAATAATTCTGCACTCCCTGTAAATGATCATAAGGTAATAAAAGATATAAAATTATATTTGACAACTATGCAAAAAGAAGTAGTGACCAGAGAGGACCATGATGATAACGAATCCAATGAGTCTTCAACAACCATAAATTATGACTGGAGTGAGTATATCAGACACGTGTTGTCCTTTTGAGAACTAAAAAATGGAGTTCAAATGCTTCATAATGAAAAATGTAATTTATACTTCCATTTTATAAGTATATCTTATTATCATACTATGGTAAGATAAACTTATTAAAATATTGAAAAGTTTATAACAATGTATATTGATGGTTCATGAAATTCACTTTTGAATTTTATTTATTACATTTGATATGCAATTTTTATAAATCATGTTAAGATTTCAATATATATATTTTTTTTACAGTTCCTGAAGATCAAAACATTTTAATTAATAAAAAAGAATTATTGGAGGTCTTACTGAAAGCAGAAACTGGACTCATGGAGAACTACTCCACACTGCATGCAATGCGGCTTAAAATAGAAAACGTGAAATAATATGAATAATGTTTTTCTGAATGTGAAAGAAACATATTTTATTTTTTTGTAATGTAAATAATAAAAATGTATTGTTTAAAGGTGTATTGGTGTCCTAATCAATTTTTATGAAGATATCATTGTAAAAACAGCAAAATAACAACAATGTAACGGCTAGATTACGAGTTTTGCGGGAAGGTGAAAAAGCAGCGTTAACAGCGCCTAACGCTGCTTTTTTAGGCCCGCTGCTATTACGAGTCTTGCAGGTTTAGGGGCACCGCACACTTTTTTGGCATTACCGCAAACCAACTTACGTAAATTTCGTAAAGGCTTTTTTCAATGGGACTTGCATAGCGCCGGTATTACGAGTTTGTCCTGGGAGGCCAAAAAGTGGGCGGTACACCCTCTACCGCTAAGATTCCTAATGCATTTTAAAGTAAGTAGTTATGAGTTTTATGCTACAAAAACATAACTAAAGTGCTAAAAGGTACACTAACAGCCATAAACTACCTATTAACCCCTATACCGAGGCCCTCCCGCATCGCAAATACTAAAATAAAATGATTAACCCCTAATCTGCCGCTCCAGACATCGCCGCCACTATAATAAACATATTAACCCCTAAACACTAGTTAAATATTTTTAACACCTAATCTGCCACCCCTAACATCGCTGCCACCTGCATTATACTTATTAACCCCTAATCTGCCGTCCCCAACGTCGCCACCACTGTTCTTAATTTATTAACCCTTTAAACCTAAGTCTAACCCTAACACCCCCTAACTTAAATATAATTAAAAAAATATAAATAAAATTCCTATCATTACTTAAATTATTCCTATTTAAAACTAAATACTTAGCTATAAAATAAACCCTAAGCTAGCTACAATATAACTAATAGTTACATTGTATCTAGCTTAGGGTTTATTTTTATTTTACAGGCAAGTTTGTATTTATTTTAACTCGGTAGAATAGTTACTAAATAGTTATTAACTATTTACTAACTACCTAGCTAAAATAAATACAAATTTACCTGTAAAATAAAACCTAACCTCAGTTACACTTACACCTAACACTACACTACAATTAAATAACTTACCTAAATTAAATACAATTAAATAAATTAAATACAATTAGCTAAATTACAAAAAAACAAACACTAAATTACAGAAAATAAAAAACAAATTACAAGATATTTAAACTAATTACACCTAATCTAATACCCCTATCAAAATAAAAAAGCCCCCAAAAATAAAAAAAACCCTAGTCTAAACTAAACTATCAATATCCCTTAAAAGGGCCTTTTGCGGGGCATTGCCCCAAAGAAATCAGCTCTTTTACCTGAAAAAGAAATACAAACAACACCCCCCCAACAGTAAAACCCACCACCCACACAACCAACTCCCCAAATAAAACCCTAACTAAAAAAAACTAAGCTCCCCATTTCTCTGAAAAGGGCATTTGGATGGACATTGCCCTTAAAAGGGTATTTAGCTCTATTGCTGCCCAAAGCCCTAACCTAAAAATAAAACCCACCCAATACACCCTTAAAAAATCCTAACACTAACCCCCGAATATTCACTTACCGGTAGAAGTCTTCATCCAAGCGGCAATATGTCCTCAACTAAGCCAGCAGAAGTGGTCCTCCAGACGGGCAGAAGTGGTCCTCCAGACGGGCAGAAGTGTTAACCCAGGCGGCATCTTCTATCTTCATCCTTCCGACGCGGAGCTACTCCATCTTCAAGACACCTGGCGCGGAGCATCCTCTTCTTCCGACGTCTTCTTGCTGAATGAAGGAACCTTTAAGTGACATCATCCAAGATGGCGTCCCTTAGATTCCAAAAAATATCCTATTGGCTGATTCAATCAGCCAATAGGATTGAGATTGCATTCTATTGGATGATTAGAACAGCCAATAGAATGGAAGCTCAATCCTTTTGGCTGATTGGATCAGCTAATAGGATTGAAGTTCAATCCAATTGGCTGATTGCATCAGCCAATAGGATTTTTTCAACCTTAATTCCGATTGGCTGATAGAATTCTATCAGCCAACCGGAATCTAAGGGACGCCATCTTGGATGACGTCATTTAAAGGAACCTTCATTCCAGAAGAAGCCGTCGATTGAAGAGGATGCTCCGTGTCGGATGTCTTGAAGATGGACCCGCTCCACGTCGGAAGGATGAAGATAGAAAATGCCGTCTGGGTGAAGACTTCTGCCCGTCTGGAGGACCACTTCTGCCGGCTTCGTTGAGGACATCTTGCCGCTTGGATGAAGACTTCTCCCAGCTTCGTTGAGGATGGATGTCGGCTCTTCAAAACTGTAAGTGGATCTTCGGGGGTTAGTGTTAGGATTTTGTAAGGGTGTATTGGATGGGTTTTATTTTTAGATTAGGGGTTTGGGCTGCAATAGAGCTAAATGCCCTTGTAAGGCCAATGCCCATCCAAATGCCCTTTTCAGGGCAATGGGGATCTTAGTTTTTTTTAGTTAGGGTTTAATTTGGGGGGTTGGTTGTGTGGGTGGTGGGTTTTACTGTTGGAGGGTTGTTTGTATTTTTTTTTACAGGTAAAAGAGTTGATTTCTTTGGGGCAATGCCCCGCAAAAGGTCCTTTTAAGGGCTATTGGTAGTTTAGTTTAGGCTATGTTTTTTTTTATTTTGGGTGGGCTTTTTTATTTTGATAGGGCTATTAGATTAGGTGTAATTAGTTTAAAGATCTTGTAATTTGTTTTTTATTTTCTGTAATTTAGTGGGGGTTTTTTGTAATTTAGCTAATTGTATTGAATTTAGTTAATTGTATTTAATTTAGGGAATTTATTTAATTGTAGTGTAGTGTTAGGTGTTAGTGTAAGACAGGTTAGGTTTTATTTTACAGGTCAATTTGCATTCATTTTAACTAGGTAGTTATTAAATATTTAATAACTATTTAGTAACTATTCTACCTAGTTAAAATAAATACAAACTTGCCTGTAAAATAAAAATAAACCCTAAGCTAGATACAATCGCCTAGATTTAGAGTTTTGCGTTAGAAGGGGTGCGTTAGCTATGGTTGTTTTTTTCCCCCACACCTTTTAAATAACGCTGGTATTGAGAGTTCTCTGAAGGGCTGCGTTAGGCTCCAAAAAGGGAGCGTACAGGCATATTTACCGCCACTGCAACTCTCAATACCAGAGTTGCTTACGGACGCGGCCAGCTTCAAAAACGTGCTCGTGCACGATCCCCCCATAGGAAACAATGGGGCAGTTTGAGCTGAAAAAAACCTAACACCTGCAAAAAAGCAGTGTTCAGCTCCTAACGCAGCCCCATTGTTTCCTATGGGGAAACACTTCCTAAGTCTGCACTTAACACTCTAACATGTACCCCGAGTCTAAACACCCCTAACCTTACACTTATTAACCCCTAATCTGCCGCCCCTGCTATCGCTGACCCCTGCATTATATTATTAACCCCTAATCTGCCGCTCCGGACACCGCCGCAACCTACATTATAGCTATATACCCCTAATCTGCTGCCCCTAACATCGCCGACACCTATATTATATTTATTAACCCCTAATCTGCCGCCCCAAACATCGCCGCTACCTTACCTACACTTATTAACCCCTAATCTGCCGACCGGACCTCGCCGCTGCTCTAATAAATGTATTAACCCCTAAACCGCCTCACTCCCGCCTCAAAAACCCTATAATAAATAGTATTAACCCCTTATCTTCCCTCCCTAACATCGCTGACACCTAACTTCAAGTATTAACCCCTAATCTGCCGACCGGACCTCACCGCTACTATAATAAATGTATTAACCCCTAAAGCTAAGTCTAACCCTAACACTAACACCCCCCTAAGTTAAATATAATTTAAATCTAATGAAATAAAATAAATCTTATTAAATAAATTATTCCTATTTAAAGCTAAATACTTACCTGTAAAATGAACCCTTATATAGCTACAATATAAATAATAATTACATTGTAGCTATTTTAGGATTAATATTTATTTTACAGGCAACTTTGTATTTATTTTAACCAGGTACAATAGCTATTAAATAGTTAATAACTATTTAATAGCTACCTAGTTAAAATAATTACAAAATTACCTGTAAAATAAATCCTAAACTAAGCTACAATTAAACCTAACACTACACTATCAATAAATTAATTAAATAAACTATCTACAATTATCTACAATTAAATCAACTAAACTAAATTACAAAAAAAACAAAACACTAAATTACAAAAAATAAAAAAAGATTACAAGAATTTTAAACTAATTACACCTACTCTAAGCCCCCTAAAAAAATAACAAAGCCCCCCAAAATAAAAAAATGCCCTACCCTATTCTAAAATAAAAAGTTTACAGCTCTTTTACCTTACCAGCCCTTAAAAGGGCCTTTTGCGGGGCATGCCTCAAAGAATTCAGCTCTTTTGCCTGTAAAAAAACATAGAATACCCCCCCAACATTACAACCCACCACCCACATACCCCTAATCTAACCCAAACCCCCCTTAAAAAACCTAACACTAAGCCCTGAAGATCTCCCTACCTTATCTTCACCACGCCGGGTATCACCGATCCGTCCAGAAGAGGCTCCGAAGTCTTCATCCTATCCGGCAAGAAGAGGTCCAGAAGAGGCTCCGAAGTCTTCATCCTATCCGGCAAGAAGAGGACATCCGGACCGGCAAACATCTTCATCCAAGCGGCATCTTCTATCTTCATCCATCCAACGAGGAGCGGCTCCATCTTCAAGACCTCCGGCACGGAACATCCTCTTCTCCCGACGACTAGACGATGAATGAAGATTCCTTTAAGGGACGTCATCCAAGATGGCGTCCCTCGAATTCCGATTGGCTGATAGGATTCAGCCAATCGGATTAAGGAAGGAAAAATCTGATTGGCTGATTGAATCAGCCAATCAGATTCAAGTTCAATCTGATTGGCTGATTGGATCAGCCAATCAGATTGAGCTTGCATTCTATTGGCTGATCAGAACAGCCAATAGAATGCAAGCTTAATCTGATTGGCTGATTGGATCAGCCAATCGGATTGAACTTGAATCTGATTGGCTGATTCAATCAGCCAATCAGATTTTTCCTACCTTAATTCCGATTGGCTGATAGAATCCTATCAGCCAATCGGAATTCGAGGGACGCAATCTTGGATGACTTCCCTTAAAGGAACCTTCATTCGTCGTCTAGTCGTCGGGAGAAGAGGATGTTCCGCGCCGAAGGTCTTGAAGATAGAGCCGCTCCTTGTCGGATGGATGAAGATAGAAGATGCCGCTTGGATGAAGATGTTTGCCGGTCCGTATGTCCTCTTCTTGCCGGATAGGATGAAGACTTCGGAGCCTCTTCTGGAACTCTTCTTGCCGGATAGGATAAAGACTTCGGAGCCTCTTCTGGACGGATCGGTGATACCCGGCGTGGTGAAGATAAGGTAGGGAGATCTTCAGGGGCTTAGTGTTAGGTTTTTTAAGGGGGGTTTGGGTTAGATTAGGGGTATGTGGGTGGTGGGTTGTAATGTTGGAGGGGGGATTATATGTTTTTTTACAGGCAAAAGAGCTGTTTTCTTTGGGGCATGCCCCGCAAAAGGCCCTTTTAAGGGCAGGTAAGGTAAAAGAGCTGTAAACTTTTTATTTTAGAATAGGGTAGGGAATTTTTTTATTTTGGGGGGCTTTGTTATTTTTTTAGGGGGCTTAGAGTAGGTGTAATTAGTTTAAAATTCTTGTAATCTTTTTTTATTTTTTGTAATTTAGTGGGTTTTTTTTTTGTAATTTAGTTTAGTTGATTTAATTGTAGATAATTGTAGATAGTTTATTTAATTAATTTATTGATAGTGTAGTGTTAGGTTTAATTGTAACTTAGGATTTATTTTACAGGTAATTTTGTAATTATTTTAACTAGGTAGCTATTAAATAGTTCTTAACTATTTAATAGCTATTGTACCTGGTTAAAATAAATACAAAGTTGCCTGTAAAATAAATATAAATCCTAAAATAGATACAATATAATTATTCGTTATATTGTAGCTATATTAGGGTTTATTTTACAGGTAAGTATTTAGCTTTAAATAGGATTAATTTATTTAATAAGATTTATTTTATTTCGTTAGATTTAAATTATATTTAATTTAGGGGGGTGTTAGTGTTAGGGTTAGACTTAGCTTTAAGGGTTAATACATTTATTATAGTAGCGGCGAGGTCCGGTTGGCAGATTAGGGGTTAATATTTGAAGTTAGATGTCGGCAATGTTAGGGAGGGCAGATTAGGGGTTAATACTATTTATTATAGGGTTTTTGAGGTGGGAGTGAGGAGGTTTAGGGGTTAATACATTTATTATAATGGCGGCGAGGTCCGGTCGGCAGATTAGGGGTTAATAAGTGTAGTTAGGTAGCGGCGACGTTGGGGGGGGGCAGATTAGGGGGTAATAAATATAATATAGGGGTGGGCGATGTTAGGGGCAGCAGATTAGGGGTACATAGGGATAATGTAGGTTGCGGCGGTGTGCGGTCGGCAGATTAGGGGTTAAAAAAATTTATTAGAGTGGCGGCGATGTGGGGGGACCTCGGTTTAGGGGTACATAGGTAGTTTATGGGTGTTAGTGTACTTTAGAGCACAGTAATTAAGAGTTCTATGAACCGGCGTTAGCCCAGAAAGCTCTTAACTCCTGGCTTTTTTCTGGCTTTTTTCTGCGGCTGGAGTATTGTCGTTAGAGTTCTAACGCTCACTTCAGCCAAGACTCTAAATACCAGAGTTAGAAAGATCCCATTTAAAAGATAGGATACGCAATTGACATAAGGGGATCTGCGGTATGGAAAAGTCGTGGCTGGAAAGTGAGCGTTAGACCCTTTCCTGACTGACTCTAAATACCAGCGGGCGGCCAAAACCAGCGTTAGGACCCCCTAACGCTGGTTTGGACGGCTAACGCCGAACTCTAAATCTAGGCGAATGTAACTATTAGTTATATTGTAGCTAGCTTAGGGTTTATTTTACAGATAAGTATTTAGTTTTAAATAGGAATTATTGAGTTATTAATAGTAGGTTTTATTTAGATTTATTTTAATTATATTTAAATTAGGGGGTGTTAGGATTAGACTTAGGTTTAGGGGTTAATAAATTTAATATAGTGGCGGCAACGTTAGGGACGGCAGATTAGGGGTTAATCATATTTAACTAGTGTTTGTGATGCGTGAGTGCGGCGTTTATGGGGTTAATATGTTTATTATAGTGGCAGCGACATTGGGGTAGGTTGCGGCGACATTGGGGGAGGGAGATTAGGGGTTAATAAATATAATGTAGGTGTCGGCAATGTTGGGGGAAGCAGATTAGGGGTTAATAAGCATAATGTAGGTTGCGAAGATGTCCAGAGCGGCAGATTAGGGGTTAATAATTTTAATGTAGGTTTCGGCGATGTCGGGGGCAGCAGAGTAGGGGTTAATAAGTGTAAGATTAGGGGTGTTTAGACTCGGGGTTCATGTTAGGGTGTTAGGAATCAATGGGGCTGCGTTACGGAGCTTTACGCTGCTTTTTTGCAGGTGTTAGGCTTTTTTTTCAGCCGGCTCTCCCCATTGATGTCTGTGTGGAAATCGTGCACAAGCCCGTACAACCAGCTCACCGCTGACTTAAGCAGTGCTGGTATTGGAGTGCGGTATGGAGCGCAATTTTGCTCTATGCTCACTTCTTGTCTTTTAACGCTGGGTTTAGAAAAACCTCTAATACCAGCCCTGTAGGTAAGTGAGTGGTGACAATAACGTGCAAGTTAGTACCACACCCCTCTTACCGCAAAACTCGTAATCTGGCCGTATGTTTTTTTTAAACTTGATTGATATATAAATGTAGTTATATGTTAAAAAAATTTCAGGCTTGTATTATTATATTATTAAATCTATGTTGGCTCTGATATTAGAGATATTTTATTTATTTTATTAGAGCATGCCTGGCATGCAATTTTTCCACTACTCTCTCTTTGGAACTCTGTGTTAATTTTTTTTTCCCATTTGCAGTGTTAATTTGCAGACATTGGGGCCCATTTATCAAACTCTGTACGGAGCTTGTGGGCCCGTGTTTCTGGCGAGTCTTCAGACTCGCCAGAAACAGCAGTTATGAAGCAGCGGTCTAAAGACCACTACTCCATAACCTGTCCACCTGCTCTGAGCAGGTGGACAGGAATCGCAGGAAATCAACCCGATCTAGTACGATCGGGTTGATTGACATCTCCCTGCTGGCGGCCCATTGGCCGCGAGTCAGCAGGGGGCGGCGTTGCACCAGCAGCTCTTGTGAGCTGCTGGTGCAATGCTGAATACGGAGAGCGTATTGCTCTCCGCATTCAGCGAGGTCTTGCGGACCTGATCCACACTGTCGGATCAGGTCCGCAAGACCGATGATAAATATGCCCCATTATCTTAAAAAAATGGTGTATTTAGCTGGATGAGGAAAAGTTAATAACCTAATAGCTTCTCATATAAATCAGGGCTTGGGCACTATGCGTAACGTCTAAGAGCATCAAGGGAGCAAACTACTTCTGCCCTTAAAACTATGTGCTTGTGTGTGCATATATATGTGTGTGTTTGTGTGAGTGTGTGCATATGTATGTGTTTGTGTGAGTGTGTATATGTGTGTGTGTTTGTATGAGTGTGTGCATATGTATGTGTTTGTGTGAGTATGTGTATGTGTGAGTATGTGCATATGTATGTGTGTGTTTGTGTGAGTGTGTGCATATGTATGTGTTTGTGTGAGTGTGTATATGTGTGTGTGTTTGTGTGAGTATGTGTATGTGTGAGTATGTGCATATGTATGTGTTTGTGTGAGTGTGTATATGTATTTATGGTTGTGTGAGTATGTGTATGTGTGAGTATGTGCATATGTATGTGTTTGTGTGAGTATGTGTATATGAATGTGTTTGTGTGAATGTGTGCATATGTATGTGTTTGTGTGAGTGTGTATATGTATGCATGGTTGTGTGAGTATGTTTATGTGTTTGTGTGAGTATGTGAGTGTGTGCATGTGTATGTGTTTGTGTGAGTATGTGTATATGTATTTGTTTGTGTGAGTGTGTGCATATGTGTGTTTGTGTGAGTATGTATATGTATGTATGGTTGTGTGAGTATGTGAGTGTGTGCATATGTATGTGTTTGTGTGAGTGTGTGCATATGTATGTGTTTTTGTGAGTATGTATATGTGTTTGTGTGTGTGTATATGTTTGTGTGTTTGAGTGTGTGTATATGTATGTGTTTGTGTGAGTGTGTGCATGTGTATTTGTTTGTGTGTGTGTGTGTGTATATGTTTGTGTGAGTATGTGAGTGTGTGCATATGTATGTGTTTGTGTGAGTATGTGTTTATGTATGTGTTTGAGTGTGTGCATATGTGTGTGATTGTGTTAATATGTGTATGTGTGAGTATGAGTGTGTGCATATGTGTGTGATTATGTGTATGTGTTTGTGTGAGTATGTGAGTGTGTGCATATGTATGTGTTTGTGTGAGTATGTGTATATGTATGTGTTTGCGTGAGTGTGTGCATATGTATGTGTTTGTGTGAGTATGTGCATATGTGTGTAATTTTGTATGTGCATATTTATATGTGTGTCTGTCACTGTGTGAGTATGTGTATATGTATGTATGTGTGAGTATGTGTATATGTATGTATGTGTGAGTATGTGCATATGTATGTGTGTGAGTATGTGCATATGTATGTGTGTGAGTATGTGCATATGTATGTGTGTGAGTATGTGCATATGTATGTGTGTGAGAGTGCATTTTTATATGTGTGTCTGGTCCTAACACTACTTTGCCACAGAGGGCTGAATCATTCCTGCTTTTACTCTCCATAATAGAATGAGACTCCCTGGCTTTTTATTCACAACTATTACACTGCCATGAGCACACCTGAGCTTGGGTTGGGTGCTTAAACCAATGGGAGATGGTCAGTCTCTAGGGTTGCCACCTGTCCCTTAAAATACAGAACACTTATAAGTTACACCTGCTGCAGGGTGTGCAGGAAGGAATAGGAATAGTGCTGTCCAGAAACACAATACATCTTCCTCCCTGCACACCCTGCAGCATGTGTAACTCATAAGTGTCTAGGAAAACATGGCTGAGGTGGCAACCCTATCAGTCTCCCTGATTACTTTTAAATACAAATACAAAATCTGTTTTTTTTAGCACACCTTACAAAATGTATATACAACATCTGTGAGTGCTGCCAATATGACCCAGTAATTACACAAACAAAGAGGTAATGGCGCACATCAATTTTCAAAAGCACAACATATTTTTTTAACTGCTGCAAAAAAATTGCCTGCAAACAACATCAAGAGACAACTATTCTTTTTAAATAATATTGGGATCTTAGTCACACAATATGGCCATATTTTGCTTAGCCAGTCACCACTTACAAGGTGCCCCAATTAGACTGGTCCTAACACTACTTTGCCACAGAGGGCTGAGTCTCATTCTATTATGGAGAGTAAAAGCAGGAATGATTCAGCCCTCTGTGGCAAAGTAGTGTTAGGACCAGTCTAATTGAGGCACCTTGTAAGTGGTGACTGGCTAAGCAAAATATGGCCATATTGTGTGACTAAGATCCCAATATTATTTAAAAAGAATAGTTGTCTCTTGATGTTGTTTGCAGGCAATTTTTTTGCAGCAGTTAAAAAAATATGTTGTGCTTTTGAAAATTAATGTGCGCCAATACCTCTTTGTTTGTGTAATTACTGGGTCATATTGGCAGCACTCACAGATTTTGTATATACATTTTGTAAGGTGTGCTAAAAAAACAAATTTTGTATTTGTATTTAAAAGTAATCAGGGAGACTGACCATCTCCCATTGGTTTAAGAACCCCACCCAAGCTCAGGTGTGCTCATGGCAGTGTAATAGTTGTGAATAAAAAGCCAGGGAGTCTCATTCTATTATGGAGAGTAAAAGCAGGAATTGATTCAGCCCTCTGTGGCAAAGTAGTGTTAGGACCAGTCTAATTGGGGCACCTTGTAAGTGGTGACTGGCTAAGCAAAATATGGCCATATTGTGTGACTAAGATCCCAATATTATTTAAAAAGAATAGTTGTCTCTTGATGTTGTTTGCAGGCAATTTTTTTGCAGCAGTTAAAAAAATATGTTGTGCTTTTGAAAATTGATGTGTGCCAATACCTCTTTGTTTGTGTAATTACTGGGTCATATTGGCAGCACTCACATATGTTGTATATACATTTTGAAAGGTGTGCTAAAAAACAAATTTTGCATTTGTATATATTTTGTGTATATATATATATATATATATATATATATATATATATATATATATATATATATATACAGGGAGTGCAGAATTATTCGGCAAGTTGTATTTTTGAGGATTAATTTTATTATTGAACAACAACCATGTTCTCAATGAACCCAAAAAACTCATTAATATCAAAGCTGAATAGTTTTGGAAGTAGTTTTTAGTTTGTTTTTAGTTATAGCTATTTTAGGGGGATATCTGTGTGTGCAGGTGACTATTACTGTGCATAATTATTAGGCAACTTAACAAAAAACAAATATATACCCATTTCAATTATTTATTTTTACCAGTGAAACCAATATAACATCTCAACATTCACAAATATACATTTCTGACATTCAAAAACAAAACAAAAACAAATCAGTGACAATATAGCCACCTTTCTTTGCAAGGACACTCAAAAGCCTGCCATCCATGGATTCTGTCAGTGTTTTGATCTGTTCACCATCAACATTGCGTGCAGCAGCAACCACAGCCTCCCAGACACTGTTCAGAGAGGTGTACTGTTTTCCCTCCTTGTAAATCTCACATTTGATGATGGACCACAGGTTCTCAATGGGGTTCAGATCAGGTGAACAAGGAGGCCATGTCATTAGATTTTCTTTTCTTATACCCTTTCTTGCCAGCCACGCTGTGGAGTACTTGGACGCGTGTGATGGAGCATTGTCCTGCATGAAAATCATGTTTTTCTTGAAGGATGCAGACTTCTTCCTGTACCACTGCTTGAAGAAGGTGTCTTCCAGAAACTGGCAGTAGGACTGGGAGTTGAGCTTAACTCCATCCTCAACCCGAAAAGGCCCCACAAGCTCATCTTTGATGATACCAGCCCAAACCAGTACTCCACCTCCACCTTGCTGGCGTGTAAGTCGGACTGGAGCTCTCTGCCCTTTACCAATCCAGCCACGGGCCCATCCATCTGGCCCATCAAGACTCAATCTCATTTCATCAGTCCATAAAACCTTAGAAAAATCAGTCTTTAGATATTTCTTGGCCCAGTCTTGACGTTTCAGCTTGTGTGTCTTGTTCAGTGGTAGTCGTCTTTCAGCCTTTCTTACCTTGGCCATGTCTCTGAGTATTGCACACCTTGTGCTTTTGGGCACTCCAGTGATGTTGCAGCTCTGAAATATGGCCAAACTGGTGGCAAGTGGCATCTTGGCAGCTGCACGCTTGACTTTTCTCAGTTCATGGGCAGTTATTTTGCGCCTTGGTTTTTCCACACGCTTCTTGCGACCCTGTTGACTATTTTGAATGAAACGCTTGATTGTTCGATGATCACGCTTCAGAAGCTTTGCAATTTTAAGAGTGCTGCATCCCTCTGCAAGATATCTCACTATTTTTGACTTTTCTGAGCCTGTCAAGTCCTTCTTTTGACCCATTTTGCCAAAGGAAAGGAAGTTGCCTAATAATTATACACACCTGATATAGGGTGTTGATGTCATTAGACCACACCCCTTCTCATTACAGAGATGCACATCAGCTAATATGCTTAATTGGTAGCAGGCTTTCGAGCCTATACAGCTTGGAGTAAGACAACATGCATAAAGAGGATGATGTGGTCAAAATATTCATTTGCCTAATAATTCTGCACTCCCTGTAAATGATCATAAGGTAATAAAAGATATAAAATTATATTTGACAACTATGCAAAAAGAAGTAGTGACCAGAGAGGACCATGATGATAACGAATCCAATGAGTCTTCAACAACCATAAATTATGACTGGAGTGAGTATATCAGACACGTGTTGTCCTTTTGAGAACTAAAAAATGGAGTTCAAATGCTTCATAATGAAAAATGTAATTTATACTTCCATTTTATAAGTATATCTTATTATCATACTATGGTAAGATAAACTTATTAAAATATTGAAAAGTTTATAACAATGTATATTGATGGTTCATGAAATTCACTTTTGAATTTTATTTATTACATTTGATATGCAATTTTTATAAATCATGTTAAGATTTCAATATATATATATTTTTTACAGTTTTTTTACAGATAGAGAGATATTGTTGAATGATATATATGGGGGGGGGGGAGAAATACATCTGATATATCAATTAGAATACAGGGAGTGCAGAATTATTAGGCAAGTTGTATTTTTGAGGATTCATTTTATTATTGAACAACAACCATGTTCTCAATGAACCTAAAAAACTCATTAATATCAAAGCTGAATAGTTTTGGAAGTAGTTTTTAGTTTGTTTTTAGTTATAGCTATTTTAGGGGGATATCTGTGTGTGCAGGTGACTATTACTGTGCATAATTATTAGGCAACTTAACAAAAAACAAATATATACCCATTTCAATTATTTATTTTTACCAGTGAAACCAATATAACATCTCAACATTCACCAATATACATTTCTGACATTCAAAAACAAAACAAAAACAAATCAGTGACCAATATAGCCACCTTTCTTTGCAGGGACACTCAAAAGCCTGCCATCCATGGATTCTGTCAGTGTTTTGATCTGTTCACCATCAACATTGCGTGCAGCAGCAACCGCAGCCTCCCAGACACTGTTCAGAGAGGTGTACTGTTTTCCCTCCTTGTAAATCTCACATTTGATGATGGACCACAGGTTCTCAATGGGGTTCAGATCAGGTGAACAAGGAGGCCATGTCATTAGATTTTCTTCCTTTATACCCTTTCTTGCCAGCCACGCTGTGGAGTACTTGGACGCGTGTGATGGAGCATTGTCCTGCATGAAAATCATGTTTTTCTTGAAGGATGCAGACTTCTTCCTGTACCACTGCTTGAAGAAGGTGTCTTCCAGAAACTGGCAGTAGGACTGGGAGTTGAGCTTGACTCCATCCTCAACCCGAAAAGGCCCCACAAGCTCATCTTTGATGATACCAGCCCAAACCAGTACTCCACCTCCACCTTGCTGGCGTCTGAGTCGGACTGGAGCTCTCTGCCCTTTACCAATCCAGCCACGGGCCCATCCATCTGGCCCATCAAGACTCACTCTCATTTCATCAGTCCATAAAACCTTAGAAAAATCAGTCTTGAGATATTTCTTGGCCCAGTCTTGACGTTTCAGCTTGTGTGTCTTGTTCAGTGGTGGTCGTCTTTCAGCCTTTTTTACCTTGGCCATGTCTCTGAGTATTGCACACCTTGTGCTTTTGGGCACTCCAGTGATGTTGCAGCTCTGAAATATGGCCAAACTGGTGGCAAGTGGCATCTTGGCAGCTGCACGCTTAACTTTTCTCAGTTCATGGGCAGTTATTTTGCGCCTTGGTTTTTCCACATGCTTCTTGTGACCCTGTTGACTATTTTGAATGAAACGCTTGATTGTTCAATGATCACGCTTCAGAAGCTTTGCAATTTTAAGAGTGCTGCATCCCTCTGCAAGATATCTCACTATTTTTGACTTTTCTGAGCCTGTCAAGTCCTTCTTTTGACCCATTTTGCCAAAGGAAAGGAAGTTGCCTAATAATTCTGCACACCTGATATAGGGTGTTGATGTCATTAGACCACACCCCTTCTCATTACAGAGATGCACATCACCTAATATGCTTAATTGGTAGTAGGCTTTTGAGCCTATACAGCTTGGAGTAAGACAACATGCATAAAGAGGATGATGTGGTCAAAATACTCATTTGCCTAATAATTCTGCACACAGTGTATATATGTTTGTGTGTGTATGTAAATATATATATCTCATTTTTTTAATTTATTTTTTAAATTACCATGGGGGGGGCACCATGAGTTTCTGCACCAGGTGACACCAAGCCTAGTGACGCCACTGGGGGCGCTCAATTATGTAGTACAGAAATGGCAAAATAAAAGTGACTCTATATGAAAAAGCAAACCAATATTTGCAGACAAAAAGTCCCGATTAGGTGCTGTGCACCACAGAAATTCATTACAGTTTTACATAATTAAAAAATATTCAATTTGTAGGAATTTTATACATAGTACTTAATATATATCATATCAATTATAACAGTAGAAAAAACATCTACATAATGGTGTATTCACAGTCCTGTAATTTGCACTGACTGTGAACTGGCTTATGCGGTCGGGTGAATTTAGAAAAGCTCACCTTTTCTCAATACCAATTCTTGTGCCTTTCATTACAAGCAGTTTTTATATTTAATTTCTGAGCTTTTCATGTGTGATAAAAGTGTCTGATGCCTGCGTCTTGGCTGCTACAGAGAGCTGTAATGTATTGCTATGGAACGGCAGCTACGTAGTTAAGGAGCCTGTACAGTTAAGCAAGACGTAAGCAACGCCTCCACTGGTTGTTAAAAACATGTAAATTGCCGGGTAAAAAAAGTGCGCGTATATATGAAAAGTACAAAATAGCTAGCAGGATGTTGTGTCGACACTGCAGGCTGCTTGGAGTTTAGAGAGGAAGCACTGCTAAGGTCTTAAATTATACGTACTGATTTTTAATAATTGTTGCTAAAAGCTTTCATTTTTGTAAGAATTAATGTAATTTGTACAGAAAATTATAAAGAAAGTAGTTAGCTTATTATGCAGAAGAGCCTCATGTAATGCAAACATGTATAGTCTAGTGTATAGGCCAACGCTACAGTGAGTCTCACATAGTAGCTTCATGGAATGGCAGCTATGGAGTTCAGGAGCCTGTACAATCCTGCACATAAACAAGGGAGCGAAGGGTCGTCAAGAAGCTGTCTTCACTGCTGTCGGCCTCAACTTTCTAGAGTAAACGCTGCTCAGGTATTTAATGATTCCTACAGATTTGCTACTAAAAACTTTACTTTTTGCAATGTTATCTGTACAGTACACAGAGAAAGTAGTCATCTTATTACTCACATCAGGTAATGTAAACCTCTTCCGCCCATACATTGTATAGTGAGAGGGTAACATTATCTGGAAATAATCATATGAAATAATAATTTACACTAATAAAAATCACTATTCTGTATGATAAAACTAGTGTTGTTCTGTAACTGACTTTAATTATTATTATTCAGTGTAAAGTTGCACAAAATACAGAAGCTATTTCTTTCCTATCTTTCACTGTGTACCCCAATAACTTGTATTTCTATTTATTAATTTTCTTTTATCTAATGACTGGGGTAGTTTAGCGATTGTTAATGTTTTGACGTATGAACAAGTAAGATCAATTTTTTTTGAGCGCGTCCAATGAATCTATCTCTAAATAATACAACAAAGATCTAGATTACAAGTGGTGCGCTCTTTAACGCATATATGTGCCCTTTTGCAAGCGCTTTAAAGACTGTTCAAATTACAATTTGAAAGTAAATGAAAGAGCGCAATCATATTTAACGCAGGTCAGGATATTGTTTTTTTGAAAAGCTTTGGTTAACTGTTTCACAATGAAAAAAGTGTCATAAAATACATCAAAAATTAATTGTACAGTACAGTAACACTTGTATTAACACTGACTGATATACATTGTACAGTACAGTAACACTTGTATTAACACTGACTGATATACATTGTATAGTACAGTAACACTCACATTAACACTGTCTGATATACATTGTACAGTACAGTAACACTTGTATTAACACTGACTGATATACATTGTATAGTGCAGTAATACTCACATTAACACTGTCTGATATACATTGTACAGTACAGTAACACTTGTATTAACACTGACTGATATACATTGTATAGTACAGTAACACTCACATTAACACTGTCTGATATACATTGTACAGTACAGTAACACTTGTATTAACACTGACTGATATACATTGTATAGTACAGTAACACTCACATTAACACTGTCTGATATACATTGTACAGTACAGTAACACTTGTATTAACACTGACTGATATACATTGTATAGTACAGTAACACTCACATTAACACTGTCTGATATACATTGTACAGTACAGTAACACTTGTATTAACACTGACTGATATACATTGTATAGTGCAGTAATACTCACATTAACACTGTCTGATATACATTGTACAGTAGAGTAACACTCATATGCCTAGATTTAGAGTTTTGCGTTAGAAGGGGTGCGTTAACTACGCGTGTTTTTTTTCCCTGCACCTTTTAAACAACGCTGGTATTTAGAGTTCTCTGAAGGGCTGCGTTAGGCTCCAAAAAGGGAGCGTAGAGCATAATTTACCGCCACTTCAACTTTCAATACCAGCGTTGCTTACGGACGCGGCCAGCTTAAAAAACGTGCTTGTGCACGATATCCCCATAGGAAACAATGGGGCAGTTTGAGCTGAAAAAAAACCTAACACCTGCAAAAAAGCAGCGTTCAGCTCCTAACACAGTCCCATTGTTTCCTATGGGGAAACACTTCCTAAGTCTGCACCTAACACCCTAACATGTACCCCGAGTCTAAACACCCCTAACCTTACACTTATTAACCCCTAATCTGCCACCCCTGCTATCGCTGACCCCTGCATTTTATTATTAACACCTAATCTGCCGCTCCGTACACCGCCGCAACCTACATTATACCTATGTACCCCTAATCTGCTGCCCCTAACATCGCCGACCCTATATTATATTTATTACCCCCTAATCTGCCCCCCCAACGTCGCCGCTACCTACCTACACTTATTAACCCCTAATCTGCCGACCGGATCTTGCCGCCACTATAATAAATGTATTAACCCCTAAACCGCCTCACTCCCGTCTCAAAAACCCTATAATAAATAGTATTAACCCCTAATCTGCCCTCCCTAACATCGCCGACACCTAACTTCAAGTATTAACCCCTAATCTGCCGATCGCACCTCGCCGCTACTATAATAAATGTATTAACCCCTAAAGCTAAGTCTAACCCTAACACTAATACCCCCCTGAGTTAAATATAATTTTTATCTAACGAAATAAATTAACTCTTATTAAATAAATTAATCCTATTTAAAGCTAAATACTTACCTGTAAAATAAACCCCAATATAGCTACAATATAAATAATAATTATATTGTAGTTATTTTAGGATTTATATTTATTTTACAGGCAACTTTGTATTTATTTTAACTAGGTACAATAGCTATTAAATAGTTAATAACTATTTAATAGTTACCTAGTTAAAATAATTACAAAATTACCTGTAAAATAAATCCTAACCTAAGTTACATTTACACTATAAATAAATTAATTAACTAAACTATCTACAATTAAATCAACTAAACTAAATTACAAAAACAAACAAACACTAAATTACAAAAAATAAAAAAAGATTACAAGAATTTTAAACTAATTACACCTACTCTAAGCCCCCTAAAAAAATAACAAAGCCCCCCCAAAATAAAAAAAATGCCCTACCCTATTCTAAAATAAAAAGTTAACAGCTCTTTTACCTTACCAGGGCCTTTTGCGGGGCATGCCCCAAAGAAAACAGCTCTTTTGCATTTAAAAAAACATACAATACCCCCCCCAACATTACAACCCACCACCCACAAACCCCTAATCTAACCCAAACACCCCTTAAAAAAACCTTACACTAAGCCCCTGAAGATCTCCCTACCTTATCTTCACCACGCCGGGTATCACCGATCCGTCCAGAAGAGGGTCCGAAGTCTTCATCCTATCCGGCAAGAAGAGGTCCAGAAGAGGGTCCGAAGTCAATCTATCAGCCAATCGGAATTCGAGGGACGCCATCTTGGATGACGTCACTTAAAGGAACCTTCATTCGTCGGGAGTCGCCGGAAGAAGAGGATGGATCCGCGTCAGCTGCTTCAAGCTGGTCCCGCTCCGCGCCAGATGGATGAAGATAGAAGACGCCGCCTGGATGAACATGTCTACCAGACCAGATGTCCTCTTCTTGCCAGATAGGATGAAGACTTCGGACCCTCTTCTGGACCTCTTCTTGCCGGATAGGATGAAGACTTCGGACCCTCTTCTGGACCTCTTCTTGCCGGATAGGATGAAGACTTCGAACCCTCTTCTGGACGGATCGGTGATACCCGGCGTGATGAAGATAAGGTAGGGAGATCTTCAGGGGCTTAGTGTTAGGTTTTTTAAGGGGTGTTTGGGTTAGATTAGGGGTATGTGGGTGGTGGGTTGTAATGTTGGGGGGGGGTATTGTATGTTTTTTTTAAATGCAAAAGAGCTGTTTTCTTTGGGGCATGCCCCCACAAAAGGCCCTTTTAAGGGCTGGTAAGGTAAAAGAGCTGTTAACTTTTTATTTCAGAATAGGGTAGGGCATTTTTTTGGGGGGGGGCTTTGTTATTTTTTTAGGGGGCTTAGAGTAGCTGTAATTGGTTTAAAATTCTTGTAATCTTTTTTTATTTTTTGTAATTTAGTGTTTGTTTGTTTTTGTAATTTAGTTTAGTTGATTTAATTGTAGATAATTGTAGATAGTTTAGTTAATTAATTTATTGATAGTGTAGTGTTAGGTTTAATTGTAACTCAGGTTAGGATTTATTTTACTGGTAATTTTGTAATTATTTTAACTAGGTAGCTATTAAATAGTTATTAACTATTTAATAGCTATTGTACTTAGTTAAAATAAATACAAAGTTGCCTGTAAAATAAATATAAATCCTAAAATAACTACAATATAATAATTATTTATATTGTAGCTATATTGGAGTTTATTTTACAGGTAAGTATTTAGCTTTAAATAGGATTAATTTATTTAATAAGAGTTAATTTATTTCGTTAGATAAAAATTATATTTAACTCAGGGGGGTATTAGTGTTAGGGTTAGACTTAGCTTTAGGGGTTAATACATTTATTATAGTAGCGGCGAGGTCCGGTCGGCAGATTAGGGGTTAATACTTGAAGTTAGGTGTCGGCGATGTTAGGGAGGGCAGATTAGGGGTTAATACTATTTATTATAGGGTTTTTTAGGCGGGAGTGAGGCGGTTTAGGGGTTAATACATTTATTATAGTGGCGGCGAGGTCCGGTCGGCAGATTAGGGGTTAATAAGTGTAGGTAGGTAGCGGCGACGTTGTGGGGGGGGCAGATTAGGGGGTAATAAATATAATATAGGGGTCGGCGATGTTAGGGGCAGCAGATTAGGGGTACATAGGGATAATGTACACAAAAATATTTTAGCTAAGCTAAAAGATAGAAAAGTGCGCCTATAAAGGCTAAAAGTATCACAACACCAGTATAAAAATATACATATAAGTTTAATAGAATACAATGTGAGTACAGATTAAAAGGGACGTCTCCCTATACTATAAAAGCAAGCAGATGGATTATATCCAATAAATATAAGCGAAGTTTAAAGTTAAAAGCAAATAGCATCTGATAGAAAACAAAAATAGATAGACGGTATATAGCAACAAAGGATTATAGGCCAGGCAATCTTACACAATCCCTGCTAGATCATGGGTCTAGTAATAAGGTACAATGTCCTGAATGTGCACCGCTATGGGTACGAGGTTCGCACCGAGTTATGCAAATCTTTTTATGGGAGTCTGGGAAGATAACTTCTTTCAAAATGACCCACTCGGTGCGAACCTCGTACTCTATAAGCGGTACATTGATGACCTGGTGATCATATGGAAAGGATCAGAAGGGGAACTAATAGAGCTTTTTGAAAGAATGAATATTAACAATTACGGACTTAAATTTGTCTGCAACCATAGTTATACCAAGGTCAATTTCTTGGATCTAGAGATTATGATACTTGATGACAAAATAGAAACAAAAACATATTTCAAGCCAGTTGACTGCAACAATCTAATACACGCAGATAGTTGCCATTTAAAAGTATGGAAAGATAATATACCTTATGGACAAACTCTGCGCATAAAAAGAAATTGCTCGAGAATTGAGGATTATGAAAATCAGGTAATCATTCTAGCAGAGAAATTTGAAGACAGAGGGTATGAAAGAACAGAAATAGATATTGCAATCGAGAAAGCACGTTCGACCAATAGGGAAGATCTACTTAAATATAAAATTAAAGAAAATGATTTAAATGACAAGATTAAAGTTCCCTTTATTACTGACTTTAGCGCAGACCATACTCTGATTAAAAAAATAATAAGAAAACACTGGCACCTCCTAAAGGAGGATAATATTATTGGGGACAAACTTGCAGACAAACCAACTTTTATTTTTAAAAAAGCAAAAAATTTTAGAAGTATGCTAGCTCCCAGTGAACTAAAAATGAGGCATACAAGTAAAATCCAGCAAGATATGGAAGGCAAAATACCAACAGGTTTCTTCCCTTGCTATACATGCAAAGCATGTAAACATAGCTCTAAACTTAAGACTCTTAAAATAAATAGTTCAGAAAACAACTTTATCATAAGGGATTTAATAAGATGCTCACATAAGAACATTATTTATGCACTAAAATGCTCATGTAACCTTTTTTACTTCGGTGAGACCACTAGGTGTCTCAAGGACAGGATAAGGGAACATCTTTTAAGTATTGAAAAAGGCAGAGAAGACACATCACTATACAAACATTTTAAAGAAGTACATCAGGGCAACACCAAAGCTCTTAATTATTGGGGAATACAAAAAGTTAGGGGACATTGGAGAGGGGGAAATACAGAAAAGACACTTTTAATAAAAGAGGCCGAATTAATATATAAGTTTGATACTCTATTTCCAAAAGGTCTCAATTCGGAACTAGACCTTTCACCATTTCTTTTTGAATAATTACACTGTTATTGCACTTTATATGCACTTATGTACAGTATTTATGGCCTAACGCGTGATTAGGAGCTAAGTTGTAAATAGTACACTTTATACACTTTTACACAAATTATAGTTTTATATTGTCTAATATGTAAATATAAACCATTTGGCACGAGTAAAAATAGAGACACTATATTTGTCACCATCCTCAAATTAATAATCTATCACTTTTTTAAAGGTACACTTTACCAGATGATATCAGTACTACACAGAGTAGAGTTTGATGAAATTTTTTTTTTTTTTTTTTTTTTTTTTATGTGAAAATAACCAAGTAATATGTACATAGATATCATATAAATGGAAAAATGTCAAATACATGTATAGCAATAATTTTAGGATCAGCGAATTTTTAAAACATATGAGGGATTATTCTCTTTTTAAACTGATTTATTACACCAGAATTAATTATTTGTACGCCAAGGCAAATAAGACTTTTAGATCATGGGTGACATAATTACACAATTCCACCTTGGAAGCTTTATACCAAAGATGCAACGATGAATATAATGGATTAAAGGAACACATACCACCTTAAGAGAAAAGAAGGTGTAACTTATCAATTAACCTGCAAACCTATCACATAAGAATACATCCCATATAAGAGTCTGAGCTGCATGTCACAAACATCTTGATAAAGCCCAAGGGAGGGCGAAACGCGTTGCTTGTTTGAGTGACATTGCAGCTTTCATCTGAAACATCTTCTGGACAACATTTTTAACCCGGGTTAATCTTCAAACTACTTCATTGGAAGTGAGGAAGAATCTATATATCCTATCTTATGCTGTGAGCCCACAAGACACCTCTAGGGGCTGAACATATACCTCTTTGGATAACAAAGTTGCCAAGTGGAAGTCTCCTAACAGCTGTTTGATCATGCGCAGTAACACCTCTTTGAATATGAGAAGTAAGGTGTGACGTCAGACGCCGTCCGACACGTGAACAGGTTTGCAGAGAGTAGCTTGGGAGAGCGGCTGTTAGCCGCACTAACGGTCCAAGATTTGACCGAGACCTGCCATCTGAACACGGTAAAGTACTACGAAATAATACCTGAATTGATATCTGAACATTGTCACCTTATATGAATTACATGCCTCATATGAACTCTGGTTACGATACCACTTAAATCACCTAAGAATCTTATCTACGAGTGTTCCTCCTTGCCTTCATATTAAGTGCCGCCCCGTGTAATATACACACGCTGCACATTCAGGACATTGTACCTTATTACTAGACCCATGATCTAGCAGGGATTGTGTAAGATTGCTTGGCCTATAATCCTTTGTTGATATATACCGTCTATCTATTTTTGTTTTCTATCAGATGCTATTTGCTTTTAACTTTAAACTTCGCTTATATTTATTGGATATAATCCATCTGCTTGCTTTTATAGTATCTGTACTCACATTGTATTCTATTAAACTTATATGTATATTTTTATACTGGTGTTGTGATACTTTTAGCCTTTATAGGCGCACTTTTCTATCTTTTAGCTTAGCTAAAATATTTTTGTGTATAGTTCTCTGACACTAAACAGGGATTGTGTCTTTAGATAAGTGTTTAGTATCTACTCTTAGCGCAACTATTCATTCAACTGTATTTCACATAGGGATAATGTAGGTTGCAACGGTGTGCGGTCGGCAGATTAGGGGTTAAAAAATTTTATTAGAGTGGCGGCGATGTGGGGGGACCTCGGTTTAGGGGTACATAGGTAGTTTATGGGTGTTAGTGTACTTTAGAGCACAGTAGTTAGGAGCTTTATGAACCGGCGTTAGCCCATAAAGCTCCTAACTACTGACTTTTTTCTGCGGCTGGAGTTTTGTCGTTAGAGTTCTAATGCTTACTTCAGCCAAGATTCTAAATACCAGCGTTAGAAAGATCCCATTGAAAAGATAGGATACGCAATGGACGTAAGGGGATCTGCGGTATGGAAAAATTGCGGCTGGAAAGTGAGCGTTAGACCCTTTCCTGACTGACTCTAAATACCAGTGGGCGGCCAAAACCAGCGTTAGGACCCCCTAACGCTGGTTTGGACGGCTAACGCAGAACTCTAAATCTAGGCGATATTAACTCTGTCTGATATGCACTGTACAGTGCACACACAAAACACTGCGCACACACACACAAAAACTGCACACACAAAAAACACTGCACACACACACAAAAACTGCACACACACACAAAACACTGCACACACACACACACACACACACAAAACACTGCACACACACACAAAAACACTGAACACACACACAAAAACACTGAACACACACAAAAAAACACTGCACACACACAGAAAAACTGCACACACACACACACACACACACAGAAAAACTGCACACACACACACAAAACACTGCACACACACACACACAAAACACTGCACACACACACAACACTGCACACACACACACAAAACACTGCACACACACACAAAAAAAAACACTGCACACACACACAAACTGCACACACACACAAACTGCACACACACACACACACACACACTGCGCACACACACACAAAAAACACTGTGCACACACACACAAAAAACACTGCACACACACACAAAAAACACTGCACACTCCCCTCACAGACAAAAACATTGAACACACACACACCTTGCTAATTATCAGCACTGTAGATTAGATTTGTTTACATTAATTACTTAATTAATTAATTTGATTTAGATGTATTGGCCCATATTTATCAAGCTCCATACGGATCTTGAAGGGCCGTGTTTCTGATGAGTCTTCAGACTCGCCAGAAACAGCAGTTATGAAGCAGCGGTCACAAAGACCGCTGCTCCATAACCTGTCCGCCTGCTCTGAGCAGGTAGACAGACATCGCTGGAAATCAACCCGATCTAGTACGATCGGGTTGATTGACACCCCCTTGCTGGCGGCCGATTTGCCGCGAGTCTGCAGGGGATGGCGTTGCACCAGCAGCTCTTGTGAGCTGCTGGTGCAATGCTGAATACGGCGAGCGTATTGCTCTCCGCATTCAGCGAGGTCTGGCGGACCTGATCCACAGTGTCGTATCAGGTCCGCCAGACCTTGATAAATAGAGCCCATTGTCTGTGTCATGTGATTGGGAGGAAATGCAGAAAACAAATGTGTGCTGTTGTCACATTAATGTCAAAATTATTTTTTCATAGTTTAAGAGATGTTTCAATTTTAATTTGTTATTAAATTAACAACATTCTCTTGGTATCCTTTGCTACAAAGCACACCTAGAAAGGCTCAGGAGCAGGATTGTACTACTGTGATCTAGTTGCTGATTGGTGGTTAGACATGTGCGTTTGTGCTCTTCAGGAGCTAACGCCAAAGATGGCAGCCACAAGCCGCATTCAGCTATATTCAAATCTGGATTTATTCTTGTGAAAGTGCAACACACTGAGATCTGGATTTGCACAGGTCTTTGTATGTTGCACTATTACACAAATAAATCTGTCTCTAAAAAGAACCAAATGCTTTGACCCATGGCTATATTCTCCATTCATTTATACAAACAAATGCTGAATGCACACGTCTACAATACTGAAATGTATTTTCCTTTTTTTTTTCACAGTCGCTGTAACTGCTCTTTGTACAATGTGACAACAACATGGCTTATAGAATAGAGTTTGAAAGAATAACAGATGCTTTAAAACAAGTCTTGGACAATCTGGATAAGAAAAGCTTCAAGCAATTCAAGGATAAGCTTAATTACTGTAAGGTACCTGATAATCACAGAAATATCTCAGTGAGCCAGCTAAGCAATGCAGATGTCATTGACGTGGCCCGTCTCCTCGTTAGCCACCATACCATCAAGCATGCACCAGAACTGGCCATGCAGGTTCTGGAAGGCATCGGTGAGCTACAGGCCAGTATGGACCTCAAGGAATTGCTGAAGAGAGGTGAGCACTGAGATGCCTACAATAAACTGTACATTTAAGTAACACAACAAGGATTCTGCACACTCTAATGCACATACAGTCACAGGAATCTTTATTCACAGAACTGTGAAGATTTCTGAATTATACACTCCAGATACAAGGTAAATCCTTAGCTATATTTTTGTCTCTTACATTGAGATTATTCCTATTACACATTGCTACTACATATTATTATTATACTTTATTTATAAAGCACCAACAAATTCTGCAGCAAACTCCATAGATACAAATGCTAAAAGTACAACAATGATACAATATTTGTAAGAGACAGGACAACATTTATTAAACAAATGCAGGAGGAATAGAGGGCCCTATTCCCGTGGGAACAATTTTGAGGGTTGGAGGGTGAGAAACAGGAGGTGAGGACTGCAAGGGGGAGAATGATGTTAATACAGAGTTAGATGAGGGCAATTACTAGGTAAGTGGAATTAATTTGTTACTGAGTTGGGTGATAGGCTTTCATGAACAAAACTGTCTTTAGGGAGCATTTAAAGAAGGCAGATTAGGGGAAAAGTCGGACAGCGTGAGGAAGTGCCTTCCAGAGGGTTGGTGCCGCACAACAGAAGTTCTGCAGTCTAGCATGGGAGGAGGTGATGGTAGAAGATGCAAGGAGCAGGTCATCTTTGGACCTTAGTGAGCGGGCAAGAGAGTATTTCTCGATTAGTGAGGACAGATAGTGAGGAGCGGCGTTGGTAAGAGCTTTGCAGGTCAGTGTGAGAATTCTGCTGTGAATGTGGAGCCAGTGAAGGAACTCACAGAGAAGTGCAGCAGATTCAGAGCGTGGGAAAAGGTGGATTAGCCTGGCAGAGGCATTTAAGAAGGATTGAAGCGGGGACAGACGGGAGAGAGGGAGGCCAGTAACTGATCTCTGTTCATAAATATAGAAAATGTTACTCTCTTGACTTGCAGAAAACACATTTGTTTATTTTAGGTTAAAGAACCAGTAACACGTTGTAATTAGAAGATTTTCTGCAGTCGTTCATACTATGTGATTTTTTTGGAATGATTTAACACCTTGTTTACTGTAAGTTTTTTCAGTAGGAAATCTTCACTCACTGCTTGCCCCATCTGGAGAAGACAAGGTTTTCCACTGTCATTTTGTTAGTGTTTTTTCAAGGTCATTATTAGATCCACTTGTGAAGCCGGCCATGTGCACTTCCAATTGATATAATTGGAAACCAAACAGTAAATTGGGACAAAATAAATCATTAAATTATATAGCAATGTTTTGTTTTTTAGTAAGCACAATTTAAATTGTAAATAGCAGTAAAGTATGAAGCTATGTTAGTTCTCCCAGACCGTATCCAGAAATAAGAAATATCAAATGTGGCGGCGCTGTGTCACCTCAGGGGATGCAAGCTGTTCTTTTCCTCTGTTAAACTTGCCTTCTTTCACCTCCAAGATAAAAAGCTCATAATGGTGTAGCACGTTTCAAATAAAATGGTAGGCGCCAAACAGGTCATACTCACAGGATTTCAGTTTTAAATCAGCCTACTCCAACTTGCTTTGACATACAGTTGTGCTCATAACCTCAATTCATTGGATATCTTTTTATATCCCTTTCCTGTTTTATACAGTTCAACTACCTTTTCCTGCAGATCCTTTGACAGTTCTTTTGCTTTCCCCATGACTCAGAATCCAGAAACGTCATTGCAGCACTGGATGAAAGATGCAAGGGTCTGTCAGGAGTCCAGAAACTCATTGACTTTTTATACACACACACTAATTACAAGCAAACAGATCACAGGTGAGGATGGTTACCTTTAATAGCCATTCAAACCCCTTTGTGTCAACTTGTGTGCATGTTATCAGGCCAAAATCACCAGGGTATGTAAACTTTTGATCAGGGTCATTTGGGTAGTTTCTGTTGTCATTATTATTTAAAAAGAGTAAACACAGTTGATTGATAATAAATGGCTTCAGCCAAACACTAACCATGAGTGAAAGAAAAGTTTTTGTGTTATCATTCATATTCTCTGAAAAATGGCCAAGAAATCATAAATTCTGCCAGGGTGTGTAAACTTATGAGCACAACTGTATATTGATTTTATGAACTATATTTTAATAAAATCTGAAGCTGCATCTGAAGATACCCTTGTGATGGTTTTAATAAAATGCTGATTTAAAACCATTTTATTTTAAACATGCTACACCATTGTAAGCTTTTTATATTTTGAAGGAGAAAGAAGGCAAGTTTCACAGAGGAAAAGAGCAGCTTGCATCCCCTGAGGTGACACAGTGCTGCCACATTCGATATTTCTTAGTTCAAACTGTTATATTACACTCACAAAGGGCTAGATTACAAGTCGTGTGCTAATGTTATCGTGCGTCGCGATAACCAATATCTCAACCTTGCATTCACTTGAGCGCAAACTAAATCAGTGTAAAGTGTAAGGGTTAAAATAAAAAATGTGCATCAAACACAACATAAATACATTAAAATAAAGTATTACACTAATATATATATATATATATATATATATATATATATATATATATATATATATATATATATATATATATATATAATATAGATATATATATATATACACACACACTATCTGATTAAATATATTTATATAAATATTAATAAAAATGATATAAGGGTTAAAAGGTATATGGTATATGACAAGGTGTTTGAATGGAAAGGGCTAAAATGTATGTTGTATGCATGTATGTATGTATGTATATATATATATATATATATATATATATATATATATATATATATATATATATATATATATATATATATATATATATATATGTCTAAATATGTGTTTGAGTGTATATATTTGTGTATATATGTGTATATACATGTGTATTTATGTATTGTTATATGTATATGCATACATATATACACATCTAAACACATGTATACACATATATATACACACACACTTTTGAGCACTTTTCACTCACTTACCTTAAATCATGAAAAAGCATTTTTAATCAATTTTAATATTTTATATTTTTTTTTACTGTGTATTTAATATATATTCCTATACATATATACACATATAAAAACCTATGTACACACATATCTAAGATTGTGGTAATCATTCTAGCTTAATCGCGATAGCATTCACGCATTCACATTTACTTTCAACTTGTAATACAAGTGCAATTTAACATGAAAACCTGATATCGCAAGCACAGAAATGATAGTGCCCACTCGTAATCTAGCCCGTAAGCATTAAATAAATATATATTTACTTTTACATTTACAGGTAATTAATTTTAAAGAAATAAACAAGGCTTTATCATTCTAAATAATAGATGACAATGTGCGAGTCTGGAAAGTTATAGGAAAATGAATAATGTCTCCATTAGCACAATTACCTACCCCTAGTTAGTATTGGCAGAGGTGATTTGGATATTGCAAAACAATCCAAGTACTGCTAACAAAATGACAGTGGCTACACACACACACATACATATGCACACAAATATACACATATACATACAGTATAAACACATACATACCTACAGACACACACACATATACTGTACACACATACATATACACACAAATATACAGAAACACACATATACATACAGTATAAACACATACATATCCACAGACACACACACATATACTGTACACACATACATACACACACAAATATACAGAAACACACATATACATACAGTATAAACACATACATATCCACACGGACACACACATTTATACTGTACACACATACATATACACACAAATATACAGAAACACACATATACATACAGTATAAACACATACATATCCACAGACACACACACATATACTGTACACACATACATATACACACAAATATACAGAAACACACATATACATACAGTATAAACACATACATATCCACAGACACACACATATATACTGTAAACACGTACATATACACACAAGTATACAGAAACACACATATACATACAGTATAAACACATACATATCCGCAGACACACACATATATACTGCACACACGTACATATACACACAAGTATACAGAAACACACATACACATACAGTATAAACACATACATATCCACAGACACACACATATATACTGCACACACATACATATACACAAAAATATACAGAAACACAGATATGCATACAGTATAAACACATACATATCCACAGACACACACATATATACTGTACACACATACATATACACACAAATATACACACACACACACACATACATTCAGTATAAACACATACATATCCACACACACATATATACTGTAAACACATACATATACACACAAATATTCAGAAACACACATATACATTACACACAAACACACATATACATACAGTATATAAACACATACATATCCACAGACACACACACACATATAGTGTACACACAAGTACACATAGCCACACACATATACACACAGACACATAGGGGGCTACTTATCAAGCCGTCTACTTTTCTGGCTTCGCCGGCCCAATACGTCCGCCTAAGCTCGCCTACCTTCGCCGCCGCGGACCTTGAATACGTTCGCCTAAGTTATCAAATAAAGCTGTCAAAAAGCCGCGGGGCGATGAGCAGCGGACTGTGACAGTTATCACTCATCCGATCTCGCTGCCCTTCGGCTTTTTCCCAGCTTTATTGCTAGCCTGTCACTAAGCACTCACACTAAACTACACTGTTCTACCCCCTATACCGGCGCCCCCGGAGGCCCCCGCAACTAAATAAAGTTACTAACCCCTAAACCGCCGCTCCTAGACCCCGCCGCAAGTCTTATAAATGTATTAACCCCTAAACCGCCGCTCCCGGACACCGCTGCCACCTACATTATACCTAGTAACCCCTATCCTGCCCCCCTATACCGTCGCCCTCTATTATAAAATTATTAACCCCTATCCTGCTGATCCCGCACCTCTCCGCAACTAAATAAATAGTTTAACCCCTAAACCGCCGCTCCATGAACCCGCCGCAACCTATAATAAATTTATTAACCCCTATCCTGCCCCCCACTACGCCGCCGCCACTGTAATAAAATGATTAACCCCTAAACCTAAGTCTAACCCTAACCATAACGCCCCCCTAACTTAAATATTAATTAAATAAATCTAAATAAATTAACTCTTATTAACTAAATGAATCCTATTTAAAACTAAATACTTACCTTTAAAATAAACCCTAATATAGCTACAATATAAATAATAATTATATTCTAGCTATCTTAGGATTTATTTTTATTTTACAGGTACCTTTCAATTTATTTTAACCATGTACAATAACTATTAAATAGTTATTAACTATTTAATAGCTTACCTAGCTAAAATAAAGAGAAATGTACCTGTGAAATAAATCCTAACCTAAGTTACAATTACACCTAACACTACACTATACTTTAATAAATTATTCCTATTTAAAAATAAATACTTACCTGTAAAATAAACCCTAAGATAGCTACAATGTAATTAATAATTATATTCTAGCTATCTTAGGATTTATATTTATTTTACAGGTAACTTTGTATTTATTTTAGCTAGTTAGAATAGTTATTAAATAGTTATTAACTATTTAATAACTACCTAGCTAAAAGAAATACAAAATTACCTGTAAAATAAATCCTAACTTAAGTTACAATTAAACCTAATACTACACTATCATTAAATTAACTAAATAAACTACCTACAAAGAACTACAATGAAATACAATTACATAAACTAACTAAAGTACAAAAAATAAAAAAAGCTAAGTTACAAAAAATAAAAAATTAAGTTACAAACATGTTAAAAATATTACAACAATTTTAAGCTACTTACACCTAATCTAAGCCCCCTAATAAAATAACAAACCCCCCCAAAATAAAAAAAATCCCTACCCTATTCTAAATTACATAAATTTCAAAGCTCTTTTACCTTACCAGCCCTTAAAAGGGCCATTTGTGGGGGCATGCCCCAAAAAGTTCAGCTCTTTTGCCTGTAAAATAAAAATACAACCCCCCCCCAACATTAAAACCCACCACCCACATACCCCTAATCTAACCCAAACCCCCCTTACAAAAACCTAACACTAATCCCCTGAAGATCATCCTACCTTGAGTCGTCTTCACTCAGCCGAGCCACCGATGGAACTGAAGAGGACATCCGGAGCGGAAGAAGTTAATCCTCCAAGCGGCGCTGAAGAAATCTTCCATCCGATGAAGTCATCATCCAGGCGGCGCTGAAGAAGTCTTCGATCCGGCCGATGTCATCTTCAAAGAGGCGCTGAAGAGGTCTTCTATCCGGGCGAAGTCATCTTCCAAGCCGGGTCTTCAATCTTCCTTCCGCCGACGCGGAACCACCTTCTTCACCGACGGACTACGACGAATGACGGCTCCTTTAAGGGACGTCATCCAAGATGGCGTCCCCTCAATTCCGATTGGCTGATAGGATTCTATCAGCCAATCGGAATTAAGGTAGGAAAATCTGATTGGCTGATGGAATCAGCCAATCAGATTGAGCTCGCATTCTATTGGCTGTTCCGATCAGCCAATAGAATGCGAGCTCAATCTGATTGGCTGATTGGATCAGCCAATCGGATTGAACTTGAATCTGATTGGCTGATTCCATCAGCCAATCAGATTTTCCTACCTTAATTCCGATTGGCTGATAGAATCCTATCAGCCAATCGGAATTGAGGGGACGCCATCTTGGATGACGTCCCTTAAAGGAGCCGTCATTCGTCGTAGTCCATCGGTGAAGAAGGTGGTTCCGCGTCGGCGGAAGGAAGATTGAAGACCCGGCTTGGAAGATGACTTCGCCCGGATAGAAGACCTCTTCAGCGCCTCTTTGAAGATGACATCGGCCGGATCGAAAACTTCTTCAGCGCCGCCTGGATGATGACTTCATCGGATGGAAGATTTCTTCAGCGCCGCTTGGAGGATTAACTTCTTCCGCTCCGGATGTCCTCTTCAGTTCCATCGGTGGCTCGGCTGAGTGAAGACGACTCAAGGTAGGATGATCTTCAGGGGATTAGTGTTAGGTTTTTGTAAGGGGGGTTTGGGTTAGATTAGGGGTATGTGGGTGGTGGGTTTTAATGTTGGGGGGGGGTTGTATTTTTATTTTACAGGCAAAAGAGCTGAACTTTTTGGGGCATGCCCCCACAAATGGCCCTTTTAAGGGCTGGTAAGGTAAAAGAGCTTTGAAATTTATGTAATTTAGAATAGGGTAGGGATTTTTTTTATTTTGGGGGGGTTTGTTATTTTATTAGGGGGCTTAGATTAGGTGTAAGTAGCTTAAAATTGTTGTAATATTTTTAACATGTTTGTAACTTAATTTTTTATTTTTTGTAACTTAGCTTTTTTTATTTTTTGTACTTTAGTTAGTTTATGTAATTGTATTTCATTGTAGTTCTTTGTAGGTAGTTTATTTAGTTAATTTAATGATAGTGTAGTATTAGGTTTAATTGTAACTTAAGTTAGGATTTATTTTACAGGTAATTTTGTATTTCTTTTAGCTAGGTAGTTATTAAATAGTTAATAACTATTTAATAACTATTCTAACTAGCTAAAATAAATACAAAGTTACCTGTAAAATAAATATAAATCCTAAGATAGCTAGAATATAATTATTAATTACATTGTAGCTATCTTAGGGTTTATTTTACAGGTAGGTATTTAGCTTTAAATAGGAATAATTTATTAAAGTATAGTGTAGTGTTAGGTGTAATTGTAACTTAGGTTAGGATTTATTTCACAGGTACATTTCTCTTTATTTTAGCTAGGTAAGCTATTAAATAGTTAATAACTATTTAATAGCTATTGTACATGGTTAAAATAAATTGAAAGGTACCTGTAAAATAAAAATAAATCCTAAGATAGCTAGAATATAATTATTATTTATATTGTAGCTATATTAGGGTTTATTTTAAAGGTAAGTATTTAGTTTTAAATAGGATTCATTTAGTTAATAAGAGTTAATTTATTTAGATTTATTTAATTAATATTTAAGTTAGGGGGCGTTAGGGTTAGGGTTAGGTTTAGGGGTTAATCATTTTATTACAGTGGCGGCGGCGTAGTGGGGGGCAGGATAGGGGTTAATAAATTTATTATAGGTGGCGACGGTGTAGGGGGGGCAGATTAGGGGTTAATAAATGTATTATAGGTGGCGACGGTGTAGGGGGGGCAGGATAGGGGTTAATACATTTAATATAGGTTGCGGCGGGTTCAGGGAGCGGCGGGTTAGGGGTTAATACATTTATTATAGTTGCGGTGGGCTCCGGGAGCGGCGGTTTAGGGGTTAATATGTATAGAGTAGCTTGCGGTGGGCTCCGGGAGCGGCGGTTTAGGGGGTAATAACTTTATTTAGTTGCGGCGGTGTAGGGGGGGTCAGATTAGTGGTGTTTAGACTCGGGGTACATGTTAGGGTGTTAGGTGTAGACAGCTCCCATAGAAATCAATGGGATGTCTGTCAGCAGCGAACTTGTACTTTCGCTATGGTCAGACTCCCATTGATTCCTATGGGATCCGCCGCCTCCAGGCTGGCGCTTTGAAAACCAGGTACGCTGGGCCGTAAAAGTGCCGAGCGTACCTGCTAGTTTTTTGATAGCTAGCAAAAGTAGTGAGAATGTGCCGCACTTGTGTGCGGAACATCTGGAGTGACGTAAGAATCGATCTGTGTCGGACTGAGTCCGGCGGATCGAAGCTGACGTCACAAAATTCTACTTTTGCCGGTCTCGAGCCTTTGATAACTAAGGCGTATCAGCCTCACCACAAATACGCTGCGGAATACGCAGCGTATTTGAGGTTGACGGCTTGATAACTACCCCCCATATACTGTAAAATTGCTAAAGGGAAAGAAACCACTAAATAAAGCAGAGATTGTTTTACTCACCCACTCTCTTGTTTCAATCTGATGTTTTACAAATAAAGCAAAAGGAGTAAGTAAACACTAAACAGTAGAAAAATAATTAAAATCAACACTTACTACAGCGTTCTGCACTGAACTTTTAGCTTCCTTCTTTCCTGGTAAGTAGATTCTCTCCCAAGTGCCTCTAGTGGTGGATAGAAAAACTGCAGCCCTCTAAAAACTATCGCCTAGATTACGAGTTTTGCGGTAACAGGGGTGCGGTGCTAACGAGCAGTTCCTGCTCACCGCTCACCTACACTGGTATTACAGATTTTACAAACCCGGCGTTAGCCGCAGAAAAGTGAGCGGAGAGCAAAATTTAGCTTCACACCTCAATACCAGCGCTGCTTACGGTAGCGGTGAGCTGGCTAAACGTGCTCGTGCACGATTTCCCCATAGGACTTAATGGGGGAGAGCCGGCTGAAAAAAAATCTAACACCTGCAAAAAAGCAGCGTTCAGCTCCTAACGCAGCCCCATTGATTCCTATTGGGAAATAAAATTTACGTTTACACCTAACACCCTAACATGAACCCCGAGTCTAAACACCCCTAATCTTACACTTATTAACCCCTAATCTGCCGCCCCGACATCGCCAACACCTACATTATATTATTAACCCCTAATCTGCCACTCCGGACACCGCCGCCACCTACATTATACTTATGAATCCCTAATCTGCTGCCCCCAACATCGCCGACACCTACATTATATTTATTAACCCCTAATCTGCCGTCCCCAAATGTCGCCGCAACCTACCTACATTTATTAACCCCTAATCTGCCACACCCAACGTCGCCACCACTATATTAAAGTTATTAACCCCTAAAACTAACCCTAACCCCCCCTAACTTAAAGGTACATGAAACCCACATTTTATCTTTCATGATTTAGAAAGAGAATGCAATTTTAAACATCTTTCTAATTTACTTCTATTATCTCATTTGTGTTATTCTCTTGATATTCTTTGCTGAGAAGCATATCTAGATATGCTTAGCAGCTGCTGATTGGTTGCTGCACATAGAAGCCTCGTGTGATTGGCTCACCCATGTGCATTGCTTTTTCTTCAACTAAGGATATCTAAAAAATGAAGCAAAATAAATAATAGAAATAAATTGTAATGTTGTTTAAATTTGTATTCTCTATCTGAATCATGAAAGAAAGATTTTGGGTTTAGTGGCCCTTTAAATATAATTTAAATAAATCTTAATAAAATTACTACAATTAAATTATTCCTATTTAAAACTAAATACTTACCTATAAAATAAACCCTAAGCCAGCTACAATATAACTAATAGTTACATTGTAGCTAGCTTAGGGTTTATTTTTATTTTATAGGCAAATTTTTATTTATTTTAACTAGGTAGAATAGTTATTAAATAGTTATTAACTTTGTATTTATTTTAACTAGGTAGAATAGTTATTAAATAGTTATTAACTATTTAATAGCTACCTAGTTAAAATAAAGACAGATTTACCTGTAAAATAAAACCTAACCTAAGTTCCAATTACACCTAACACTACACTATAATTAAATTAATTCCCTACATTAACTACAATTAAATACAATTATATAAAGTACGAAAAAAACCTGCACTAAATTACAGAAAATAATAAAATAATTACAAGTTTTTTAAACTAATTATACCTAATCTAATCCCCCTAATAAAATAAAAAAGCCCCCCAAAATAATAAAAAGCCCTACCCTATACTAAATTACAAATAGATCTTAAAAGGGCCTTTTGCAGGGCATTGCCCCAAAGTAATCAGCTCTTTTACCTGTAAAAAAAAATACAAACAACCTGAACCCCCCCAACATTAAAACCCACCACCCACACACCCAACCCTACTCTAAAAACCATCCAATCCCCCCTTTAAAAAACCTAACACTAACCCCTTGAAGATCACCTTACCTTGAGAAGTCTTCACCCAACCGGGCTGAAGTCCTCAACAAAGCCGGGCGAAGTGGTCCTCCAGACGGGCAGAAGTCTTCATCCAAGCCGGGAAGAAGAGGTCCTCCAGACGGCATCTTCTATCTTCATCCATCCGGTGAGGAGTGGGTCCATCTTCAAGACATCCGACGCGGAGCATCCTCTTCTTTCTTCATCCGACGACTGAATGAACGTTCCTTTAAATGATCTAATCCAGTCAATTGAAATTGAAGGGGCGCCATCTTGGATGACGTAATTTAAAGGAACCTTCATTCAGTCGTCGGATGAAGAAAGAAGAGGATGCTCCGCATCGGATGTCTTGAAGATGGACCCGCTCCGCGCCGGATGGATAAAGATAGAAGATGCCGTCTGGATAAAGACTTCTGCCCGTCTGGAGGACCTCTTCTTCCCGGCTTGGATGAAGACTTCTGCCCGCCTGGAGGACCACTTCGCCCGGCTTCTTTGAGGACTTCGGCCCGGTTGGGTGAAGACTTCTCAAGGTAAGGTGATCTTCAAGGGGTTAGTGTTAGGTTTTCTTAAGGGGGATTGGGTGGGTTTTAGAGTAGGGTTGGGTGTGTGGGTGGTGGGTTTTAATGTTGGGAGGGGTTGTGTGTATTTTTATTTACAGGTAAAAGAGCTGATTACTTTGGGGCAATGCCCCGCAAAAGGCCCTTTTAAGGGCTATTTGTAATTTAGTATAGGGAAGGGCTTTTTATTATTTTGGGGGGCTTTTTTATTTTATTAGGGGGATTAGATTAGGTGTAATTAGTTTAAACAACTTGTAATTATTTTATTGTTTTCTGTAATTTAGTGGGAGGTTTTCGTACTTTATATAATTGTATTTAATTGTAGTTAATTTAGGGAATTAATTTAATTATAGTGTAATGTTAGGTGTAATTGTAACTTAGGTTAGGTTTTCTTTTACAGGTAAATTTGTCTTTATTTTAACTAGGCAGCTATTAAATAGTTAATAACTATTTAATAACTATTCTACCTAGTTAAAATAAATACAAAGTTGTCTGTAAAATAAAAATAAACCCTGAGATAGCTACAATGTAACTATTAGTTATATTGTAGCTAGCTTAGGGTTTATTTTATAGGTAAGTATTTAGTTTTAAATAGGAATAATTTAGTTAATAATAGTAATTTTATTTAGATTTATTTAAATTATAATTAAGTTAGTGGGGGTTAGGTTTAGGGTTAGACTTAGATTTAGGGGTTAAGAACTTTAATATAGTGGCGGCGACATTGGGGGCGGCAGATTAGGGATTAATAAATGTAGGTAGGTGTCGGTGATGTTAGGGATGGCAGATTAGGGGTTAATAATATTTAACTAATGTTTGTGAGGCGGGAGTGCGGCGGTTTAGGGGTTAATATATTTATTATAGTGGTGGCGATGACCGGTTCGGCAGATTAGGGGTAAAAAAATGATTTTAGTGTTTGCGATGTCGGGGCCCGGGGGGGGGCCTCGGTTTAAGGGTTAATAGGTAGTTTATGGGTGTTAGTGTACTTTTAAGCACTTTAGTTAAGAGTTTTATGCTACGGCGTTAGACCATAAAACTCTTAACTACTGACTTTTAAATGCGGTACCAGGCTTGACAGGAGAGGGTCTACCGCTCACTTTTTGGAAGACTCGTAATACCGGCGTTAGGCAAATCCCATTGAAAAAATAGGATACGCAATTGACGTAAGTGGATTTGCGGTATTTTCGAGTCTTGCCGAAAAAGTGAGTGGTACACCTGTACCTGCAAGACTCGTAATACCAGCGGGCGTTAAAAAGCAGCGTTGAGACCTCTCAACGCTGCTTTTTAAGGCTAACACAAGACTCATAATCTAGCAGATTATAAGCAGGTCTGGTGGGCTCCCTAAAAAGACAGTGGACTGGAGACCCCTGAGACACCTGTAGTTACGCCACAGATCCCCAGGGTCACACTGCAGTTCTGCATAAAATGTGTGTGAATTTGACAAGATGGAGATACATTATTTTATTAAACAATACATACAACACCACCATCTACTGGCCTATTATAAAATTGCACTTCTTGGATAATGTAATTCAGACGTGCTGTGCACAGACAAACAAAAATAGTTCTGGATAAATCTTCATTAAAAACATACATATTTCGTTTTTTTAACAATATTCATTTATGTGGTATTTCAGAATTTTGTTAACAAAAATAACCCATTCATCCACTATTTCTTGTGGGGGTTACCTTCAGGGCAGCAGAGGAGCAGCTGGACAGCAGCGTAAATTTAAATCTAGCACTATAACTTCAAGCCAGCAGCAGCACAATATATATTGTATGTCTGAGGACGGGTCGCTCTGACTCGAAAACGTTCACATTAAAGGTGACTATACTTTACAAGACCTTTGGAGTGCTCTTTTTTTTGGTGCTTTATCTACTGGTGAGCAGCACCCAAGGCCGTTGGACTGAGATTCAGGAGTGCACATTGTTTGGAATTTATATATATATGTGATAATGTTAATGCAACATAAATATCTATACCTATATATCTATAGGAATAGATATACACGTGTGTGTGTATATATATATATATATATATATATATATATTACAATAAAAATTAAATTTTCCAAATATACAGTAAAACACATAAATACATAGATAGATAGATAGATAGATAGATAGATAGATAGATAGATAGATAGATAGATAGATAGATAGATAGATAGATAGATAGACATATTTAGACATGTATATGTATATATATATATATATACAGTGCTAAAAATAAATACACAGAGCGCCTCCTAAAAGGCTAAGACACTAGTAGTGACAAGATTATTTAAATAAAAAATATATTGAAATTCTATAGGGGTATATAAAATATTTTATAAGCTACTTATAGCTAAAATATACAAACAAGATACAAAGTGGATCCACTTAAAATTAACAATAAAATATGCATATATCTATATAAAAAACAATACAATTGTGGTTAAAAACCACAGCAAAATACAATCTTAATCACAAAATAAATTACAATAAAACAGCTGTTAACTGATAAGCTGGTTGATGGTTGGATAAAAAATATAAATATATAAAAACATCAATTTACTGAGTAGGTGTCCATAAATATGTAGGTCCCAAACTTTAAATTCTTTCCAGAGAGTGAATGTCCAATATGAAGATTCTATTTTAAACAGTTATCCTTATATATCCCTCGATAAACGGTGAAATGATGAAGTGTGTAAAAAAGAAAAACGTAGTGGTTTTCAAATCAAATTTCAAAAATTATGATGAATATCCAAAAAATCCTGAAAAGATGATGTGATGAAGTGGGCGTGAATAATCAAAAATGTGTGTACACAAAAATGAAAAAGAAAAAAATTTGAAAAAATAATCCAAATGAATATTTAGGATGTGTTAAAGTGAATAACACACTTATAAAGTGACCCTTATGTGAGTACAAGATGTGAAGAGATGCTCCTAAAAAGTTATTCCTGTGTGTAAACAATGAAAAAATACAGAAATGGATCCTATGTCTCAGGGATCAATTCATTCAAAGATATACCTGTAATAAAACAAATATAACATAGTGCAAAACTGCTATTCAAACTTAGTCAGTAATTGAAACGAAGCTTACCATATATGTCAACGCGTTTCGGCCCTAAGAACTGGGCCTTTATCAAGACTATAGATGGATTAGCATGGTAGCTCCTTTTATAGCTATTACTGGCCAATAAGTGCCAATGTTGTTTTGGCGCCAAAAAATAACTCTACTTCCTGTTCCTGATGACCTGGAAGTAAAAAAATAACCTCTACTTCCTGTTCCTGATGACCTGGAAGTACTATTGAGTTTATTCTATTTTTGTATATATGTTCCTAGTTTCATGGTAAATTCATGCTATGTTTCAAATAAAGTACATGTTCATTTTTATTTGTTTCATTTATAATTGAAAGATAATATTTGCCTAAAATCGGCAAACCAGAAGTGTGTGTTCATACATCAACTTCCGGTTTCGCCACTCATTGTCCTATTAGTTTCTATTTTATGTTTTTATTATTAGTTTCTTGTAATCTTACTAATGTATAAAAAGTACCTTAAGTTCCATTGTGAAGTATATATTCCTGTTTAATTTCAATTGTTTAAAAAAAAGGGAAAGTTTACCTGAAATTGGCAAACCGGAAGTGATGTGTTCATATCAGCATCCGGTTTCGCCACTCGTTATCTTTTATATACCTATCATCCTACACATCTGTTAGATGTCTTGTAAATGCCTTTGTTTCCCCTATTTCTTTTCAAAGTCAGTAAAAGCCTGACATTTGTATTTATTTTTTATTTATTTTTTGCCTCGTTCTAATTTTGCGCTGTGTCCCAAGAAGACGGCAAACCGGAAATGGCGTGTATACACATCATATACTTCCGGTTTCGCCGATCTCAGCATTCAGTATCTGTCAATCGGCTAAAGAAGGGGGAAGTGACATCACCACATGTCTGTTTCACTTTAGTCATTTATCACCGGTGTTTGCAGTCAAACACCTTGTCATATACCATATACATCTGAGCACTTATAAATATTTTCTTTTTTGTAATATTTATATGAATAATTTTTATCAGATAGTGTTTATATGAGTGTAACTGTGATTTTCAATGTATTTATGTTGTGTCTAGTGCAACTTTTTTAACCCCTTAATGACCGGACCATTTTTCAATTTTCTTACCCTTAATGACAATGACTATTTTTACATTTCTGCGGTGTTTGTGTTTAGCTGTAATTTTCCTCTTACTCATTTACTGTACCCACACATATTATATACCGTTTTTCTCGCCATTAAATGGACTTTCTAAAGATACCATTATTTTCATCATATCTTATAATTTACTAAAAATAAATTATAAAATATGAGGAAAAAAATGGAAAAAAACACAATTTTTTTTAACTTTGACCCCCAAAATCTGTTACACATCTACAACCACCAAAAAACACCCATGCTAAATAGTTTCTATATTTTTTCCTGAGTTTAGAAATACCCAATGTTTACACGTTCTTTGCTTTTTTTGTAAGTTATAGGGTAATAAATACAAGTAGCACTTTGCTATTTCCAAACCACTTTTTTTCAAAATTAGCGCTAGTTACATTGGAACCCTGATATCTGTCAAGAATACCTAAATATCCCTTGACATGTATATATATTTTTTAGAAGACAACCCAAAGTATTGATCTAGGCCCATTTCGGTATATGTAATGCCACCATTTCACCGCCAAATGCGATAAAAAAAAAAAAGTTCACTTTTTCACAAATTTTGTCACAAACTTTAGGTTTCCCACTGAAATTATTTACAAACAGCTTCTGCAATTATGGCACAAATGGTTGTAAATGCTTCTCTGGGATCCCCTTTTTTCAGAAATAGCAGACTTATATGGCTTTTGGGTTGCTTTTTGGTAATTAGAAGGCCGCTAAATGCCGCTGCGCACCACACATGTTTTATGCCCAGGAGTGAAGGGGTTAATTAGGGAGCTTGTAGGGTTAATTTTAGCTTTAGTGTAGTGTAGTAGACAACCCCAAGTATTGATCTAGGCCCATTTTGGTATATTTTATGCCACCATTTCACCGCCAAATGCGAGCAAATAAAAAAAAAACTTTACATTTTTCACAATTTTAGGTTTCTCACTGAAATTATTTAAAGGAACAGTCTAGTCAAAATTAAACTTTCATGATTCAGATAGGGCATGCAATTTTAAACAACTTTCCAATTTACTTCAATTATCTAATTTGCTCACTTCTCTAGATATCCTTTGTTGAAGAAATAGAAATGCACATGTGTGAGCCAATCACACAAGGCCTTTATGTGCAGCAACCAATCAGCAGCTTCTGAGCATATCTAGATATGCTTTTCAGCAAGTGATATCAAGAGAATGAAGCAAATTAGATAATAGAAGTAAATTAGAAAGTTGTTTAAAATGACATGCTCTTTCTATATCACGAAAGAAAAAATTTGGGTTTCATGTCCCTTTAAGAACAGCTTGTGCTATTTTGGCAGAAATTGTTGTAAAAGCTTCTCTGGGATCCCCTTTGTTCAAAATTAGCAGACATATGGCTTTGGCGTTGCTTTTTGGTTATTAGAAGGCCGCTAAATGCTGCTGCGCACCACACGTGAATTATGCCCAGCAGTGAAGGGGTTAAATTAGGTAGCTTGTAGGGAGCTTGCAGGGTTAATTTTAGAGATCAGCCTCCCACCTGACACATCCCACCCCCTGATCCCTCCCAAACAGCTCTCTTCCCTCCCCCACCCCACAATTGTTCCCGCCATCTTAAGTACTGGCAGAAAGTCTTCCAGTACTAAATAAAAGAGGTTTTTTTTTTGTTTTTTTTTTAAATAAAAATAATAAAATATTTTAGCTGTGATGGACCCCTGCCTTAGCCCCAACCTCCCTGATCCTCCCCTCCAGCTTTCTAACCCTCTCCCCTACCTAATTACCGCCATCTTTGGCCCCAAAAACCAAAGTTTTTATTTTATTTTTAACTTTACAACTCTTTCTGTAGTGTAGCAGCCCCCCCCCACAATACCCCCATCCCCTCCCCCTCCCAGATCCTTTTATATTTAATTTTTTTTTTTTTTTTACTTTTTTCTCCCTTTCTGCCCTCATTGGTGTCAGTGTGGCTAATGTGCGCACGTGCATGCGCATCCATGTGCACGCCCATGCATGCGCCCCCCGTGCACGCGCACACACGCGCATTCCCACCCGGACAACGGGACCATCGCTACCGGTGCAGAGAGGGCCACAGAGTGGCTCTCTCTGCATCGGAGGCTTGTAAAGGGGTATTGCAGGATGCCTCCATATTGAGGCATCACTGCAATACCCTCAGAGCTGCTGGAAGCACTCTGTTAGACAACTGACATACCAGGTACGTTTATTGTCATTAACTGTTAGCTTTTGCATGACGTACCTGGTACATCAGTTGTCATTAAGAGGTTAACACACTACCCTTCACTCTAACCCGATGACCATAAAATGTGATTGCGCTTTTGCAATCGTGTTTACTTTCAACGTGTAATATTAGGGCTCTTTCTGATGCATGCAAAAACCCGACATAAGCGCACCACTTGTAATCTAGCCCTATGTGTTTATGCACTGAGAAGAGGAAATGAAAGGTTTTTAATAAACTGTGAAATGGGATACAAGGAGTGGTTAAACTGTAAAAAGAAGAGACTGCAAAGGAATTAAAGTAATAAACTTTGTTGCTAAAATAAAGTAATTTTGTTGAGGAGTTGGACTGTATTATATTACTGAGAACAAATAACAAAAAAACTTTAGATATAAATATTTCTGTGGTCTAATTAATTTACAGAACCTACAGCTCTACAAAATGTTGCGCCGTTATACAAATAAATGATGATGATAATAATTTCCTTTATAAATATGTGTCTATTGTGAAATAAGATATCACACATTATAATCTGATGGGCCAGAACGCAACACTCAGCACAATAAGGTCTTCTGAAGCAATAAGTTGGTTCTGGACCTTTTGCTGATTATTTTTCTATAACTGTTTCCATTGTTTAATGTCATAACTGTCTAATAAACTGCATTTGCATTTATGTTATTATTTTTACTGTTAGTCTAATTACTTTATTTGTCTTTCTATGTTATAGCAAATAGTGCAGTGAAGGACATAGAGAAGACACCACAGAAAATAAAGCAGAGAGGTAAGTGAAATGGAGAAGCGTCTAATTTGGACTGAAATTGGTCAAATATGACAATTATTGTATAGAGGATTTACTAATTAACCGAACATTCACCAAAGATCAGATCTCTGGTTAATTCTCAAAATGTGCCCCAATCGCCCCCTAAACTAAGTATAGGGGGGGGGGGGGGTTTAAAATAAAAACAAAATAGCATTTTTATTTTTTTAAGAAATAATTGCATAAAGTAGTTTTTAGGGCTTAAATTGAGTGGGTGTGGGTGGTAGAAAGCACTTTTTTATGTTATTTTTTTAACATTGTTAAGGATAATTGGCAAGGAAAAACACACACACACATATACAGTACATACATACATACAATATATATATATATATATATATAAAACAACATTGACGATTACCTGATAAATTGTTTTCTTTCAGAATGATGATAGTTTATAGAGTTCATAACATGTGGGATATAGAGGCATACCTCGCTTTTTGTGCTTTGCAGATATTGGTAAACCTGTGTGGAGCAAGTCTATCAGCTACATTTTCCAACATTTTTTACACATATAAACATATAAATACACATGAACACACACACAGTATATAAACACCACCAGCAAAAAGATCACGACACTCTGACAGCTCAGATGTTGGTTAGCATTTTTTAGCAATAAAGTATTTTTTTATTAAGGTATGTACATTGTTGTTGTTTTTTTAGACATAATGCTCTTGCAAAAGGCAGCAGTAACACTTCATTTATCTTATGCAAATATACATTCAAAATACTCTTTTCAGCCAATTCATTGGTGAATAGAATCTATCAGCAATGCAAAGCGCTATAAGGCAGCAGTGAAATATAAAGAGTGTTACAGGCAGTGCCTTTCGGGAATCAGTCACGAACAGTCTGTCATAAACATTACTTCAAGGATTGACTCAATTACAATGTAACTTAAAATAAACTTTATTTAAGGACCTTGCCACAGTAACTACTATGTTACACGTAAGGTATAATACTTTGTTTCAAATAAATGATAAATCTAAAATTGAGCTGAGTGCCAGCAATATATTTAATCTTGATTAAGTGGAACAATCAGTACATTATATATTCTCCAGCATAGTAATTAGTAAGCGGCCCTAGATTTCATAAGATCTAACCAAATGTGACAAAATATTTTAAGTGACTGTTACAAGCACATTTCACAAAGCAACACTAACCTTAGAATTATTTGAGATCTTATAAAGATTATTTATTTCTAAGGTGCTTGACAGTCTAGCAAATACTCTGGCAATATATCAGGCAAAGTTTTTAGTAGTCTTAGATAGCAAATGCTACAGTGGCAGACTCTAGTTCGTTACCAAAAAGTGCAGCAACACATTTATAGCACTACTTACTCCAAAACAAACACTGCATCTTATCTATCATATTCACAGTGATAGTGGATCTGGATATTTGTAATCAAACATTTGATATAATAAATAAGACTGGAAGCCGACAAGACACTGTCATATACAATCCTAGACCAGTTCTAATATAATTGCATAATTGTAAGTTCACTTATTAGACACCAAGAAAAACAACTTTAATTTGAACTTTAATTCATAAGACAAGCAATTACAGAATTACTGTTACAGTGGTATAAGTTCCATAAATACCACGTAATTTTCAACAGTATTAGATCACTATCAACTCTCACAGATACTTTTGACCTGAGATTTATTCAGAGTTGATTCACACTAAAAGTACGTTACAACCACTTTTCACATTTAGTGATTATTGGATTTGAACCAATCCGACCAAATCCTGGCCTAGATTTGGAGTTTTGTCGGTAACGACCCGAAAAACTAACGCCGGCTTTTTTCTGGCCGCACCATAAAAATAACTCTGGTATCGAGAGTCCACATAAAGGCTGCGTTAGGCTCCAAAAAAGGAGCGTAGAGCATTTTTAATGCAGCTTCAACTCTCGATACCAGAGTTGCTTACGGACGCGGCCAGCCTCAAAAACGTGCTTGTGCATGATTCCCCCATAGGAAACAATGGGGCTGTTTGAGCTGAAAAAAAACCAAACACCTGCAAAAAAGCCACGTTCAGCTCCTAACGCAGCCCCATTGTTTGCTAAGCGGTAACCCTTCCTACGTCTGCACTTAACACTCTAACATGTACCCCGAGTCTAAACACCCCTAACCTTACACTTATTAACCCCTAATCTGCCGCCCCCGCTATCGCTGACCCCTGCATATTATTATTAACCCCTAATCTTCCGCTCCGTAAACCGCCGCTACTTACATTATCCCTATGTACCCCTAATCTGCTGCCCCTAACACCGCCGACCCCTATATTATATTTATTAACCCCTAATCTGCCCCCCACAACGTCGCCTCCACCTGCCTACACTTATTAACCCCTAATCTGCCGACCGGACCTGAGCGCTACTATAATAAAGTTATTAACCCCTAATCCGCCTCACTAACCCTATCATAAATAGTATTAACCCCTAATCTGCCCTCCCTAACATCGCCGACACCTAACTTCAATTATTAACCCCTAATCTGCCGACCGGACCTCGCCGCTACTATAATAAATGTATTAACCCCTAAAGCTAAGTCTAACCCTGATACTAACACCCCCCTAAGTTAAATATAATTTAAATCTAACGAAATTAATTAACTCTTATTAAATAAATTATTCCAATTTAAAGATAAATACTTACCTGTAAAATAAATCCTAATATAGCTACAATATAAATTATAATTATATTATAGCTATTTTAGGATTTATATTTATTTTACAGGTAACTTTGTATTTATTTTAACCAGGTACAATAGCTATTAAATAGTTAAGAACTATTTAATAGCTAAAATAGTTAAAATAATTACAAATTTACCTGTAAAAGAAATCCTAACCTAAGTTACAAATAAACCTAACACTAGACTATCAATAAATTAATTAAATAAACTACCTACAATTACCTACAATTAACCTAACACTACACTATCAATAAATTAATTAAATACAATTGCTACAAAGAAATACAATTAAATAAACTAGCTAAAGTACAAAAAATAAAAAAGAACTAAGTTACAAAAAATAAAAAAATATTTACAAACATAAGAAAAATATTACAACAATTTTAAACTAATTACACCTACTCTAAGCCCCCTAATAAAATAACAAAGCCCCCCAAAATAAAAAAAAATGCCCTACCCTATTCTAAATTACTAAAGTTCAAAGCTCTTTTACCTTACCAGCCCTGAACAGGGCCCTTTGCGGGGCATGCCCCAAGAAATTCAGCTCTTTTGCCTGTAAAAAAAAACATACAATACCCCCCCCAACATTACAACCCACCACCCACATACCCCTAATCTAACCCAAACCCCCCTTAAATAAACCTAACACTAAGCCCCTGAAGATCATCCTACCTTGTCTTCACCATACCAGGTTCACCGATCGGTCCAGAAGAGCTCCTCCGATGTCCTGATCCAAGCCCAAGCGGGGGGCTGAAGAGGTCTTCCATCCGATTGAAGTCTTCATCCAAGCGGCATCCATCCGGAGCGAAGCGGCCGCATCCTGAAGACCTCCACCGCGGAACATCCATCCTGGCCGACGACTGAACGACGAATGACGGTTCCTTTAAATGACGTCATCCAAGATGGCGTCCCTCGAATTCCGATTGGCTGATAGGATTCTATCAGCCAATCGGAATTAAGGTAGGAATATTCTGATTGGCTGATGGAATCAGCCAATCAGAATCAAGTTCAATCCGATTGGCTGATCCAATCAGCCAATCAGATTGAGCTTGCATTCTATTGGCTGATCGGATTCCATCAGCCAATCAGAATATTCCTACCTTATTTCCGATTGGCTGATAGAATCCTATCAGCCAATCGGAATTCGAGGGACGCCATCTTGGATGACGTCATTTAAAGGAACCGTCATTCGTCGTTCAGTCGTCGGCCAGGATGGATGTTCCGCGGTGGAGGTCTTCAGGATGCTGCCGCTTCGCTCCGGATGGATGCCGATTGGATGAAGACTTCAATCGGATGAAAGACCTCTTCTGGCCAGCTTGGATGAAGACTTCAGCCGGATCATGGACCTCTTCAGCCCCCCGCTTGGGCTTGGATCAGGACATCGGAGGAGCTCTTCTGGACCGATCGGTGAACCTGGTATGGTGAAGACAAGGTAGGATGATCTTCAGGGGCTTAGTGTTAGGTTTATTTAAGGGGGTTTTGGGTTAGATTAGGGGTATGTGGGTGGTGGGTTGTAATGTTGGGGGGGGGGTATTGTATGGTTTTTTTTACAGGCAAAAGAGCTGAATTTCTTGGGGCATGCCCCGCAAAGGGCCCTGTTCAGGGCTGGTAAGGTAAAAGAGCTTTGAACTTTAGTAATTTAGAATAGGGTAGGGCATTTTTTTATTTTGGGGGGCTTTGTTATTTTATTAGGGGGCTTAGAGTAGGTGTAATTAGTTTAAAATTGTTGTAATATTTTCTTATGTTTGTAAATATTTTTTTATTTTTTGTAACTTAGTTCTTTTTTATTTTTTGTACTTTAGCTAGTTTATTTAATTGTATTTCTTTGTAGCAATTGTATTTAATTAATTTATTGATAGTGTAGTGTTAGGTTAATTGTAGGTAATTGTAGGTAGTTTATTCAATTAATTTATTGATAGTCTAGTGTTAGGTTTATTTGTAACTTAGGTTAGGATTTCTTTTACAGGTAAATTTGTAATTATTTTAACTATTTTAGCTATTAAATAGTTCTTAACTATTTAATAGCTATTGTACCTGGTTAAAATAAATACAAAGTTACCTGTAAAATAAATATAAATCCTAAAATAGCTATAATATAATTATAATTTATATTGTAGCTATATTAGGATTTATTTTACAGGTAAGTATTTAGCTTTAAATTGCAATAATTTATTTAATAAGAGTTAATTAATTTCGTTAGATTTAAATTATATTTAACTTAGGGGGGTGTTAGTATTAGGGTTAGACTTAGCTTTAGGGGTTAATACATTTATTAGAATAGCGGCGAGATTCGGTCGGCAGATTAGGGGTTAATAATTGAAGTTAGGTGTCGGCGATGTTAGGGAGGGCAGATTAGGGGTTAATACTATTTATGATAGGGTTAGTGAGGCGGATTAGGGGTTAATAACTTTATTATAGTAGCGCTCAGGTCCGGTCGGCAGATTAGGGGTTAATAAGTGTAGGCAGGTGGAGGCGACGTTGAGGGGGGCAGATTAGGGGTTAATAAATATAATACAGGGGTCGGCGGTGTTAGGGGCAGCAGATTAGGGGTACATAAGGATAACGTAGGTGGCGGTCGGCAGATTAGGGGTTAAAAAATTTTTTTAGAGTGTCGGCGATGTGGGGGGACCTCGGTTTAGGGGTACATAGGTAGTTTATGGGTGTTAGTGTACTTTAGAGTACAGTAGTTAAGAGCTTTAGAAACCGGCGTTAGCCCAGAAAGCTCTTAACTACTGACTTTTTTCCTGCGGCTGGAGTTTTGTCGTTAGATGTCTAACGCTCACTTCAGAAACGACTCTAAATACCGGAGTTAGAAAAATCCCATTGAAAAGATAGGATACGCAATTTACGTAAGGGGATCTGCGGTATGGAAAAGTCGCGGCTGGAAAGTGAGCGTTAGACCCTATTTTGAGTGACTCCAAATACCGGCGGTAGCCTAAAACCAGTTTTAGGAGCCTCTAACGCTGGTTTTCACGGCTAACGCCAAACTCTAAATCTAGGCCCCTGTGTTTTTAAATACTGTATGTATGTGGATTGTGTTTGTGTTTTTGCTTTTAAATTACCAAATAAAGGTTATATTTTAAAAATCCTTGTGCACTTCCTCTCCTAGGATACCCAGATTTTGTCCAACTTTTGCCACTACCGATTAAGGAAAGAGTGCTATTTAGGTGTAGAATTCCATCAATCTTCGGATTTAATTTTTTTTTGTCTCATAATGCTATTGCACACTTAATAAACAACAGTATAGTGTAAATATAAGTTTTATATGCACTAGGAAACAGAAAAATGAGTGTGACTCACTTTATTGCTATAATCACTTTATTATGGTGGTCTGGAACTGAACCCACAATATCTCTGAGGTACACCTGTAATTCCCGCCACTAGGAGGAGGCAAAGAACCCACACAAGAGCTTAAATTCCTTCCCATCTCTCCTCAGTTTAACGATTAGCCAAGCAGAAAATAGGAAACAGATAGGTAGGTGTCAGGATGCCAGGAATCAGACTGAGACGAAAAGTGCAAAAATAATCACACCTTTATTAATAGCAAAGAATAATAAAAAGTCCACAAGTCAAATAACAAGCCAGGAATCAAAACCAGAACTGGTAGTCAGACAAGCCAAGTCAGGAGCCAAAGCGAATAGTCAGACGAGCTGGAATCAGGAACAAGGAGAACAGCAGAGTCAAGAACAAGCCAGAGATCAGGAACCAGGAGGGATGTCAGACAGCCAGGTAATACACAGGCGCTCTCACAAACAGGTTTGAGACAATGCAAGGGCAAAGCATACTGAACAGAGGCCCTTTAAATAATAAGTGATGACATCACAATTCTGAGACTGCATCCTGTCTCACACGGATGATGTACACCAGTCTGGCCATAAAAGGAAGTGCAGGAAATGAGCAGCATCACACAGTATGCACCAGAGTCAGCAAGATAGGTGTGTAAAATGGCTGCTAGCAGCACATGGCAAACAAAGCAGGGAAAAAACCCTGGCAGTAGGAAAGACAAAATCAGGGAAGAAGTGCAACTTAGAACTGTCATCCAAAAAACTAAAATGGGCTGGGCCTATGGACTATCATCATTCCGAAAGAAAATAATTGATCAGGTAAGCGTAAATTGTTTTCTTTCGTATAGTGATGATAGTCCATAGGGTCCATAACATGCAGGATTAATACTGAAGCAGATAGTCCATGTTGCGGAATGGGTGTCAGTTACTATTTATCAGTCACAACGATTACCCCCTTGATGATTTATGTAGGCCTCCCTCATGATATTGTCTGGGTGGAAAAAGATAAGCCTTTCTTCTTTTAAGAGGGGCCAGGACTGAAGAACCCAAAGAATAGTTTGGAGTTCCAGAATGTTGATTGGTAACCTTGTCTCCAGAAGAGTCCAAACTCCTTGCACTCTTCAAGAATTTCAAACCATGCACTAGCCTGAAAGACTGGCATTGACAGTCACAATAAACCATGATGTGTGAAGAAATTATGCTCCAAGAGTCAAAGAAGGACCTTATATCCACCAAGAGAAAGATTGTTTGACAGAAATAACCAGAGCAATCTGCTGATCCAATTGCAGATAATTTTTTGACCACTGACTGTACATAGATAATTAAAGGGGTTGCAAGTGAAGGCAGGTTTAAGGAACTGCTTCTTAAGCTGCAACCATAAGACCCACCACTTCCATCCACTGAGCCACTGATGAAAATGAAAAATGTTGCAGGGACGCTTTCTGAAGTTTTATTCTGCATGATTCCATCAGGAATAGACAGATTTTGATTAAATCTATGATGACTCTTAGAAACGACACCCTTGTAGCTGCAGTTAAAGAGCTCTTTGGAACATTGATTCTCCAACCATGGTCTTGGAGAAAAAAATAGTACAATTGAGATCCCCTGAGCTCTGATTACCACCAACAATGCATCTAGCACCTTTGTGAAGATGTGAGGAGTTGTAGCCAGACAAAATGGAAAGGCAACAAGTAGTGTTTTTATAGGAATGCAAACCTTAGAAATTGATAGTGATCCTTGTGTATAGGGATGTGCAGGTATTTATCCTTAATGTCTGCAGTGGACATGAATTGACCGTGTTGTATTAGGGGTTAAAATTGGGCAAATTGTTTCCATTTTGAAAGTGGTCACCCTAAAAAACTTGTTTAGCATTTTCAAATCTAAGATGGGTCTGAAAGTACTTTCCTTCTTTGGAACAATAAACAGATTGGAGTAAAAACCCTTGACCCGGTTGAGACACAGGTACTGGGATAATTACTCCCATATTTTCTAAATTCTGAACACATTGCATGAAGTCAGACAGAAGACAGACAATTCCATCCATCCTGTTCGCCAGATGATACTTCCCCATCTGAACTGGATGATTTTGAGACCTCAGAGCCAGAGCTCTGAAGCAGGACATGAATTTAAGGTTGAGGGGAAGGAGTTGGCATGTTCATATCAAGAGAGTGATGTAAATCCCCAGATTTACCCTTACTTGGCTTGGGGATAGCATGTAAATTGTCTTTAAACTCAGGAGTAAAGTCAGTAGAGGCTCCCTGAGTAATATATAGAGAAATATATACAGGGATGCAGCTGAATTTCATGCAGAAATTGAGGTACACAACTATTGCAAAGTCGGTTGACCTGGAACAAATTTGCAAAACAGACATCAGTAAAGTACAGGGAGAGGTATCCATAATGTTTGACATAGTTTCAGTGGGGACAGATTCGCTGTGTATAGCAGAGTATGAAACAACACACCTTCACTGATACAATGTAATGGTAGAGAGCCCTCTATTCTAGCTAAGTTACACCTCTGACACCTGAAAAGTACATAAAGGGTTAGGTAATACCTAGGCCCTATAATAAACTGACTGACAAAATGTACCAAGGTGACCCCCTTGCAGCTGCTGCTTGCTTGGGTACCCCCCTCTTCCAGTGATAGGAGCACAAATTAAGGCTGATTTGAAGAGGAAAAAGGATCAGATGCTCTGAAGGTGTTTTCCTCCTGAGCTGCAGCTCCAGAGTGAGGAGAAAAAGATTGAAAAGCTGAGGGGTGGGGCTACCACCTGGAACAGTGCCAGTGCCTCAGAGAGGCTATTAAATGTAAAATAGCCATTATAAAAAAAAAACATAAATACATATCCCCAAAACATTGCCACATGCTGCATAAGCTAACCGTATGCTTAGTGATGGTTACACAGAGCAATCAGCGGTATTCTTAAATGACCACACACCTATCTCTTTAAAAGTGTGAAAATGAGGGTCCCAGGACTGCCAAAGGGTGTCAATGGTCTGAGAGTCCCTACTAAAGTGATGTAGGACAATTAAATTCCTGATTTAGGCAAAAAAGTGCATCAGTGGGCTATGCTGTACCGGTGTCAGAGTACCTTCTGTGAGCCTGTGGGCTGTGTCTGTGCTGTGGTAATTGACTTACCTGAAGTTGCACCCTTCCATCAGCTTACCAGTCATTAAACTACAGCAGTATCCAGTAGAGAACCTTCCAGTGCTTTTATAAGTACAGCAAAGGATTTCTGAGGAAATAACATTATCCCACAGGGGGAGGCTAAGGGATATGTCTCTGCGATGCCTCAGGGTAGTTATGGCTGAAATCCCCTGGGAGATACTGTGCACATAACAGGGTATTCCGTACGTATTTGCCGCCCCCGAATACGATCGGGTTGATTGACACCCCCTGCACCAGGAGTTCACAAGAACTGCTGGTGCAATGATAAATGCCGACAGCATACTTGAACCATTCACACAAAAATACACAGGGAAATTTTTTTTTATAAATAAGGTGCATCAAAAATCGTAACACAATTCTAAACCAAAAATGTATTTGAAACATTGTTTCTGTCACGATCTGTTTGAATTAACAAAATGCTAAGATCTTTGATTAGATAGTTCTATTGAGAGCTAGAAAATGCCTTTATAGATATAAAGGAGATTGATTTACTACTTTCTGTACTTTGTAATGTATTTTTGATGTTCTTTGTGACACTTTTTTGTTTTGCGCTAACCTGACGAACCTTAACTTGAATTACGATCAAGCGATCTCGTTTACTTTCAACTTTTGCGCTCCACTTGTAATCTTGCCCTATATATTAACAATATAAATAAAAGATATTTATTTGTATGTATATTCATATTCTCTTTTTTACTTTTATTACTAGTTCGGATTCTAGTCATACTTTATGTCATCTAATAAGAATATAGCCTTCTTAGATTTATTGAATGATTTCCTCTGAGCGTGTTAGTCTCTTTAACCAATCTAGTTAGTTTGCTTGTATAAGGTTTGCTGGTTTTATGTCTTCTAATCTAGTTAGTTACCTTGGAGATTCCCATAAGAGTAGAGGGTGGCTAAAGTTAACCCGTAATATAGAATTCTCAGTTGTGACTTTTTAATACGTTTTGTTTACAGTAATTCATCCTGTTAACATCCAAATATGGTAACTCAGCCCTCTGAATCACATCAAATAATTAACAGATCATCAATACTGTACATATTGAATATTTTGCTATTTATGAACTGGATATCTCAAAACAAGCCATAAAATGTTTTGCATATGAGGGGGTGCCATTCACCTCCATGGCTGTCCCATATGTTTGGAAATAAAATTTGCACATAAATGCATAATAATTATGATTCAATCGGTAGGATGTTACCGCTATCAAATATTAACTAAAGTTCTCAGGACAATTGAGTTTTTACCTTTTGGTGTGATTTAATGTGAAAGCGTATGTGTTTCTGAGTATGTGTATGTGCATGTATGATTATATATGCGTGTATGAATGTATGTATGTATGTATTTGTGTATGTCTGTGTATAAAAATGTGTGTGTATATGAATGTGTATATGTGACTGTGTGTAAATAGCAATGTGTATACCTGTGGCTGCGTATGTGTAAAGTTTCTAAAATACATTTCACAAATAAAAAAATAAATAAATTCTCTTTTTTTTTTTTTTTTTTTTGCATTCTCCATTAACAGAAACAAACCCTACTGTAACCCATTCACACAGATTGTTTAAGAATGGAAGAAATGATAACAACTTTGATTTATTGTGTCATGAGCAAGGAAATGAAGAAAGTGAGCCAATGAATACCAATGTGGAAGAAAACTGTCCTGAGTCACCTCTGCAAAATAGTCTTCAACACACAAACAGTGAGCCATCAATGGAACATGATCCTGGAATAATAAGGATCAATAATGTGGCAAACAATGGAACAATTAACATTAACATATCTTTATGTGATCCTCAATTGTACGAGACTCCAACTACAGTAAATGTGGAAAAGATGTGGTTGGAAAAACCTCTGGCCAGTAGTAAATTATTGAACGATAATGACAAATCTACATGTGATGTGAGAAATGCTCCATCTAATAACACGATGTCTGCATCATTCTCTAACTGCCCATCTTTCTTGGACCAAAATAATAACAACACTGTGTGTACAACAACCTCTTCTGCCACACAAAGGCCAGACATTGAGTTAGCTCATTTGGAAGAAAAAGATATAAAAATCATTTTAGAAAACCATAAAGGCAAAGCTCATATATACGCCAAACTTCTGTTCAAGCGCCTGGTACCTTTTGATATTTATAAAACATGGACTAAAAACACAAATTTTGATGGCTCCCGCGGCAAAAGGGCCATCCCTAAAAACTTGAGAGATTACATTCTAGAAAGAGTAGGAAAGGACTTTAAATTAACAAAAGATAAATGTAAACCAATCGTCAGTAAGGCATTAAATGAACTTCTTAGAAAACCAAGCAAATATAACTGGAAAGTTCTGGTATAGCATCTTCTAAAGCCTCTAATCTTTCACACAGCATTTTTCTAGATCTGAAGAAGAGACCTGTGAGGTCTTGAAAGCTTATGGAATAAAAACAAACTTGATTTTGTTGGTCCATTAAAAGGTATCACAATCTAGTAAAGGAACATTCTCTGTGGGACCAATACGGCAACAAACCTTTTTCTGGTGAGGTTTACAAACAGACTGGAATGCAATCAAATTTCCCAACCCCACTGAAAAACATGCAATAAATTTGCACAGGAATTTGTATTGACTGGAATGGAAGCATATTTTTTTAAAGGGACTGTAAAGTCAAAATCAAACTTTCATGATTCAAATAGAGCATACAATTTTAAACAACTTTTCAATTTTCTTCTATTATCAAATATGCTTTGTTTTCTTAGTATTCTTTGTTAAAGATTAAACCTAGTTATAGAGATAGGAGCTTGGGAGCGTGCACGTGTCTATGACAGCAATGTTTGTAATTATGTATAACATTGCTATAAACAACATTGCAAACACTGCTGACAGATTGATTAAGAGACATGTACGTTCCTGAGGTCGCCTACTATTACTCTTTAATAAAGGATACCAAAAGAACAAAGCAAAATTGATCATAGAAGTTGGAAAGTTGTTTAAAATGGCATGCTCTGTCCAAGCAATTTATGTTTAATTTTCACGTAACTGTCCTTTTAAATTTGATAATTTAATAAAAACTTATTTTAAGGACACATTGCATTTAAATAATTTTTAGACAGCTCTTTTTATTAATGAGGCAATATATATACTGATATACCGCAGGAAAGTTCTCTTCTGTGAAAGGCATGTTTTGGGCTAAAGGAGGCGACACAGTGGGTTGGCATCAACCCCTAGTCTACCGACAGCTGTCCATTCCCAGGTGAGCACCTCTTTCTGGTTTTCTAAGTATGCAAATCACCCATTGAGATTTAGGGGCCAAATTATCAAGCACCGAAGGGAGCTTGATGCCCCTGTTTCCGCGCGAGCCTTCAGGCCGCCTGTTTCCACGCGAGGCTCACCGGAAACAGCAGTTATGAAGCAGCTGTCTAAAGACCGCTGCTCTATAACTTGTCCGCTGCCTCTGAAGCTGCAGTCTGCAATCCGCTGGATCCTATACGATCGGGCTGATTGACGCCCCCTGCTAGCGGCCGATTGGCCGTGAATCTGCAGGGGGCGGCATTGCACAAGCAGTTCTGGTGAACTGCTTGTGCAATGTTAAATGCCTACAGTGAATGCTGTCGGCATTCAGAAATGTCTGTCGGACATGAGACGCTACAGCATATCATGTCAGATAGACATTGATAAATCGGCCCCTTAGTCTTCATAAGGGTGATGAGGGCAACTAGACTTGGACTTCCTGCCGAGTGTGCCTAGACGGATATAGCTGCACCTCCACTGACAAGGCCTATATAAGCTCAAATGTAAATCTGGGGCTAGCTGTAAAAATCTTTAGTTCAGAAGAGAATTGCTTGGTATTTCGGGGCTGGAATGCCCTTATAGATTGGGTCAGACTGATATAATGCAGTGAAACGGCCAAAGGAGGCAGCACCCTGGTTAGAATCATCCCATAGAAAGGGTACTGAATGCTGTCCATTTCCAGTTGAGTACCTCTTTCTAGTATTATATATGTATGTATGTATATGTGTGTGTATATATATATAATATTCTTCACGCATAGTGCTTATACACATACATTTCCCTTTTATAATAAATTTCCCTTGGGGTGAGCTACAAAATGTATGCCAGGTAGTATGCAAGTGCTAATTGCCTCTTATAATAGATTTATATAAGGGGGCCCTTCTGTTAAGTATTGGAGTTTTCTATTTATCTCTACATAAGGGTAAAGTTTACACAATCAAACATACACATACAAATAAAACAATTTAATGGCTTTGTTGAGCCTCAATTTATTGAAATGGCATTAAATGTATTTAAAAAGTAAATAAGAATACAAACTGAGATATGTAATTGAACACAATTTACAATATCAGCTATATCAGTGATGGCAAACCTTGGCACTCAAGATGTTTCTGAACTACATTTCCCATGAAGCTTAGACCCTTTGAAGTCCAGTCGAACATCATGGGAAATGTAGTTCGGAAACATCTGGAGTGTCAAGGTTGGACATTATGGCTATTATATAAAGGAAAACGCAGCTCTGCATTAAACGGTTAGTATCACATTTTAACATTCTTTTGTTAGCAATATGTTGCCATGTATAGTTTATTTTTCCATTTTTAGGTAGTGTCACTATTGTAAAATCAAACAAAATAGTTTGGACTAGAGTCCTAGGTGTAAAGTCGGCCACTCCTGCCGCAGAGCATCTGAACGGTCACCTTAAGTCCTAAGGTCTCTTCACAAAGCGGCTGTTGATAGTGCAGATGTCTAAACTAGAGGTTCAGCACCTTTCAAATGTGTTAGACATAGATAAGGAGACGCATTCGTGTATTTCCATATATTGAGTTTTTGATAAATACAAGCAAGAGACTAATGTTTGACATTTATGAAAATGGGTGCAAAAAGGGTTTGCATAAAATGATTATCTGTTTAAACATATTAATCTACAGATATGTGCTTTTTCACACTTTTGATATGTTCCCAATGTACTTTTAATAACATAGGTATTGCACCTGCTGCCACACAATCTGTTGTTTTCTTCAACAAGCTCTGATTCAGCTTACCAATGCTGTCAGCTCCGTTTGTTGAGTAGAGCTTAAATGCAATTTTATATTTGAGTGATTAATAGTGATATATTGTTAGTTTAGTTTATAAATACGGGTCTACAATATCTTCTCTTATTTGACTTATAATTATTACCTTTAAAGGCCCAAATGTGGCCTTGTTTACTAGTGCAGTTCTTCTGAGATTTAAGTTATATCTTTCTGAGAGGTCCATGAAAGGCCTCATAAGTGCTACAGAAGGCTTAGTTTAGTGATGTACATAAAGTCTCATTTTCTGTGTTGTATTTGTTTATTTACGGTAAATCATAATTATTTGTTTTCCAGTCTTTGTTTTAAGTGTGTAATGTATTTGTGTAAGGTTCTGTTTTACACCTCAATAAAAACATGATTTTTTTTTAACTTGTACCAGTGTCCTTTCATTTTCAACTTGAAATTTTGTCAGTAACTGGAATTATTTGAAATGCCTTTAATAAAAACATGAAACATATTCTCCACATACCATATGTTATTGCTTTCAACCACCGCAACTACTCAGGTTGGTATTTATTATTGTTTAATTTAAGTTAATAATAAATACAAAAATCACAATATTGTTGTTTTCACAGATAATAATATAAACTAAAAATAAAATGTGCAACAAAAACCACCCACAAATAGTGATATTAATACAGGCCAGTGTGCAGGAATATATCCAAAGTGAAAACGAGTGTTTAAAGGGACATTAAACATTTTGAGATGGTAATATAAAATGATAAACTGTATATATATATATATATATATATATAAAAAAAACTCTGCAATATACTTTCATTATTTATTTTGTCTCCTTTTCATGTAATTCCATTTTGAAATTGTGAGCTTTTCAGTTGCTGTTAGAAATGGAAGTGCAGAACACTGTCATATCCCACAGAGCCATTGGCTGCACACTCTAGTGACCTATTTATAACTGTCTCTAATTGGCCACAGCAGAAAAAGGAACCTAAGTTCCAACATGGCAGCTCCCATAGTTTTATAGACACTACAACTCTACACTTATTTTGTCAATAAACAGCTAAGGAAACTTTAAAAATACATTTACATATTATTCTCAGTCTAATATTTTCTTTGAATGCATAATTTTATCTAGAATTTATTTAGTGTTTAATTTCCCTTTAAAGGGACACTGAACCCATTTTTTTGTGATTCAGATAGAGCATGACATTTTAAGCAACTTTCTAATTTACTCCTATTATCAAATTTTCTCCATTCTCTTGGTATCTTTATTTGAAATGCAAGAATGTAAGTTTAGATGTCGGCCCATTTTTGGTAAACAACCTGGGTTGTTCTTGCTGATTGGATAAATTCATCCACCAATAAAAAAGTGCTGTCCAGAGTACTGAAACAAAAAAAACCGCTTAGATGCCTTCTTTTTCAAATAAAGATAGCTAGAGAATGAAGAAGATTTGATAATAGGAGTAAATTAGAAAGTTGCTTAAAATTGCATGCTCTATCTGAATTATGAAAGAAAAAATGTGGGTTCAGTGTCCTTTTAATGAAAACAGTACCACAAATACAAACATTTCAAACAATGTTCCTCAAATGGAAGAGAAAGAAACACATCATAGCATAATACTGTGTAAATCTTCACTCCCCAGATGGAAGGCAGACTCAGAATACTAACATTAGGTAGAGCTTCAACAGCTTAAGATAATCAGCTCTATAGTGCAGACCCCAGGAAGACTGGATACAGACAATGACAAATGAATACTAAAGGGCCGAATTGTCATTCTGCGAATGCAACAGTTTTCGAGTGAGCCTTAAGGCTCGCCGGAAACAAAAGTTAAAAAGCAGCGGTCATAAGATTGCCGCTTCTTAACTCATCCACCACCTCTTAGGTGGCGGATAGCAATCATCCCGATCGGATACAATCAGGATGATTGACACCCCCTGCTAGCGGGCGATTGGCTGCAAATGTTCAGGGGGCTGCATTGCACAAGCGTTTCAGACAAGATGCTTGTGCAATGATAAATGCTGAGAGCGTATACTGTCAGAATTTATCAATGTGGGGCAGACATGATTTGCTACAGAGAATCAAGTTCACCCGCACATTGATAAATCGGCCCCTATGTGTGTGATAGTCCATTGTTACAGACCACATAAAACACCACACTGTAGTCTTTCTGTACCAGACAAGTACCCCTCCTTGTGACCAATTTGAACAGTGCTTAAATTACTCCAACGATCATTCCAACAACCGCTGTTTGCTTTTTCAAGGAGACTCTCCTTGAAAAAGCTAACAGCAGTGGTGAAACTTTGGATATATTCCTGCATATTGGTCTGTATTATTAGAACTATTTGTGTGTGGTTTTTGTAGCACATCTCATTTTTATTTTATTGTTTAATTAATTAATGATTACTTATTCGTCCATATAGAAGGCACAGTTAGCTGTCTATAAAGGTGATTGATTATAGTTGTGCAGGGCATCCACAGCATATGCATGTATGCTGCTTACAAATTATACTTTTTCCTGCACTTTTTATTGTGAAAGTGTATTTGAAGAAAATGTTTCTACTAAAATGTGAAAAGCACTTTTGCCCATGTCATTTAACTATTATATGTCTTGAAATAAATAACAAAAAATAATGTTGAAAAAAAACAACTCTTAAATGGTGGTAAATGGTTAATTCAGTAAATTATTTATTTTATCGTAAGAAGTGTTTTTTGACTTATTTGGGAAATAATAAGTTTATTACCATATATAGTATTAAACATTTGTTAAGATATAATGATACAATTATTGTGTTAACCATTGCTTAACACCATATACAGTAATAAACATTTTATTCACCATATATGGTAGAAAATAATTGTTAAGATGTCATTTTTCAATTATCCTTTTAACCTTTCTTTAAAACCATATATAGTAGAAAAAACAGTTTTTAACAACATATTTAATTGAAGAGCAAATGAGTAACATTACTTGTATACAAGCCTTTTAATCATAACTTACAATGCAATCTCAAGAACAAACTAAAAACATATGTTAAAGAAAGGCAGATAAGTATATATTTTTTTAAATGTATGTCTAACATACTGTATGTAAACAAAGGTAAAAAATAACTAAAAAATAACACCGGAATCATGCCAAACCTTTTCATTAAGATATGCACATAATAGAAAAATGACATACTGTGTTGTCACATTCTTTAAGACATACAAAGAAGAATTATTTCAAATCTTTATATTCAGGCATGTTTTTTTTAAACTTCTATTCTAGCTTTAACACTTTACTTCTCAAGCCTCAAGTCAGTGACTTTTTTAGCTCTATGTGTTGCGCTCGAGCAAAATAAATAACTCACAACTTGTAATATGAGTGATGTTTAATTTGGTTGCACTTTCCATTGAAAGTACAGGGCACACTAAAGAGATGTCAGCCACTCTAAACATTCTCTGGTAATTCTGTTTTACAATGCACTTGTAATACCAGATTGAGTACTAATCTTAGCTCGGCTCTATGACCGAGAACCATGAAGAAACCTCTGCATATGATATTCTTAAATACTTAAATGTGGGGAACCATTTGTAAGCCAGAGCAGCTGGATAATCTCAGTTACTATTTAAAAAAAAAAAAACAATATACCAAAAATAAAAAAACTAAATTACAAAATTAAAAAATCCTAACACTACAAAAAAACAACAACCTAACATTATAAAAAATAACAAAGTCTACAATTATCAAAAATAAAAAAAATCTAAGATTACAAAAAATATAGATAACCCTGTGCTCCACACGTGGAGTTTCAGGGAGTCAGCTCTGATTGACTAAAATGGATGTCTGTCAAAAGAACTGAAATAAGGGGCAGTCTGCAGAGGTTTAGATACAAGGTAATCACAGAGGTAAAAAGTATATTAATATAACTGAGAGAAGGAACAGTCTACAGAGGCTTAGATACTAGGTAATTACAGAGGTAAACAGTATATTAATATAACTGAGTTAAGGAATAGTCTACAGAGGCTTAGATACAAGGTAACTACAGAGGTAAACAGTGTATTAATATAACTGAGATAAGGGGCAGTCTGCAGAGGCTTAGATACAAGGTAATCACAGAGGTAAAAAGTATATAAATATAACTGAGATAAGGAGCAGTCTACAGAGGCTTAGATACAGGATAATCACAGAGGTAAAAAGTATATTAATATTACTGAGATATAGAGCAGTCTGCAGAGGCTTAGATACAAGGTAATCACAGAGGTAAAAAGTATATTAATATTACTGAGATAAGGAGCAGTCTGCAGAGGGTTAGATACAAGGTAATCACAGAGGTAAAAAGTATATTAATATTACTGAGATAAGGAGCAGTCTGCAGAGGCTTAGATACAAGGTAATCACAGAGGTAAAAAGTATATTCATATAACTGTGTTGGTCATGCAAAACTAGGGAATGGGTAATAAAGGGATTATCTATCTTTTTAAACAAAAACAATTCTGGTGTACACTGTGCCTTTAAGGGGGCGCTCACTAAATATAATACAAAAAATAACAAAACAATTGCACATAAAACAATGTGCAATAAACAGAAACTGCACAATCCCAAGGAATAAGAACACCCAGGAGTCGTCACTCTGATGAAGAGATCCTGAGTCCCACAAGAGCTAAAACAACAGGAGAAGACAAGAGGCGCATCATATGGTGAGTATGTCAAGGTGAGAAATTAAAACACTTGATACGATGACAAGTGGCAACTCAAATTTCGAAGGGCACTACATGTAGTGCGCGTGGGCAGACTGGAGCATACCGGTCACTCCAGTGAGACAAGCCCAGGCTTCAACAGCGGTGAGTAAGAAACAGCAGCTTAAAACAAGCCGACACCACAATGTGGATTTTCCTCAACCGGGTAGCGTGGGGGTTCCGAGTGATGACACAGTCACGTGTTCAGCTCCGTTAGCTTCTAATTTCAGCTTCAGGCCACACTCTCCATCTCAAAAAACTAACTAACTCGAACTCCAATAGAATGTTAGTTCAGCAGTGAGAGAAACCACAGAGCCAATGGAATAAAAAGAAGTTCCTTTATAGTAGATAAAAGATTTATTTGGACAAGCGACACGTTTCTCAGTGGTTACATCCACCGTTTCATCAGGCATCAGGTTTAAAATAAATTACCTATCACTGATTCTCCCTACATGCTAAATTAACTATGTCCTTATTTAGTACATAAGCATTCAATGCAGTGCTACTAAAAATCTTGAGCATCTGAAATCTAAACAAGGGAGAAATATGAGGAGAAGATACAGCTGAAAAGACTTAACAAAAAATCCCCCTATATGATGAAAACCTGAATGTCAAGGTTTATGTTCAGACCCTTAGGACTGTCAAATTCTTTGATCCAAAATGTCTCTCTCTGTCTAAGATGTAACAACCTATTCGAATCCCATATGTTATGGGAAATAAATTCTGGTCTGTCCCCAATAGATTCCTTAAGAAAGGGGTCCAATTCTAATACTTTCCAATGTTTCTTAAATATGTTATTGATCTGATGATGTTTGATGTTATATGTGGTAATAAATTTGGGGTTAGGGGCAAATCTTGCATTCTTGTTCTCCTTTGACTTTACTTTTAAAAGATCTGTTCTATTAATTAAATTCACTTTCTCTAACACATTATTCAATTCACTCTCACAGTATTCTTTAGAAATAAATCTAGTTTTCAGTACTTCTACTTCTTTTAAGTAATCATCCTCCTTAGTGCAATTTCTTTTAATACGTTGAAATTGGCCTAGTGGAATGTTTTTCTTCCACTTGTTTAAATGTCCACTATCAGCGCTCAAGAAGCTATTTCTATCAGTGTTCTTCCTATATAGTTTTTAACAGCAATCTTGTTGGTGGATTCATGTACATATAAAACTAAATCAAGAAATTCAATGGCCGTAGTTGAGAATTGCATGGTAAATTTTAAATTAAAATTGTTATTATTTTATATAATTCAGAAATTCTTCAGCTCCAATTGGATCCCCACGCCAGATGATAATAATATCATCAATGTATCTATGATATTTAATAACAGAATGGTGATGGGGATTATTGAACCAGATGTATTTATTTTCAAAACAAGCCATGTAGAGTTTGGCATATGAAGGGGCAAAGGTAGTGCCCATCGCCGTACCTCTTATTTGTTTATAAAATTTTCCTTCAAATAAAATATTATTACTTTCTAAAATAAATTGCATCCCTTGTAGTAAAAACAATACTTGATCCTCATTTAATGTAGAACTGTCTAAAGTTTCTCCCACTGCTGACAAACCTTCTTTGTGAGGGATACTAGTATATAAAACAAACATATTGCAAGTGGTCCACATATCAGTATCTGCCCATTCTAAACCTTCAAATGTATTAATAGTGTCGACGGTTTCTCTTAAAAATGCAGGAGTTTTGGACACCAAAGGCTTCCAGAAAGTGATCGATATATTTTGAGAGATTATCACATAAGGACCCTATACCTAAAACAATAGGTCTTCCAGGTGGATTGTTGGGGTCCTTATGGATTTTGAGCAAAATATAAAAACAGGCCATTTTTGGAATTGGTTCAATTATAAATTTAAATTCAGAATTGTTAAGAATACCTGCATTTTTTGCAGAGGAAATAAATTGAAGTAGGTCTGTTTTGTATTCTGAAGTGTGATTAAAGGTTAATATACAATAGGTATCCTCATCGCCTAAAAGTCTGAGAGCCTCCGTCAAATAATCCTTCCTATTCTGGATAAGAAGGCATCCACCTTTATCGGCTGCCCTAAAAATCACATTTCCATCTTTAGTCAGTTGTTTAAGAGCATTTATTTCCCCCACAGATAGATTATCTTTAAAATGCAGACTTTTGTAGTTGGAGTTCAGAAATAATAAATCCAAATGTTTGCATACTAGCTTATTAAATAAGGATATATATTCACCTTGATCATGAACTGGAAAAAAGGTGGATGGTCTTTTTAAATTACAACGTTGGATGAGTTTATAATCTTCATAGGTACTAATGTCAATAGAGGGATTATCAAGAGCAGTCTAACTATTAGATATTGCTAAATCATCATGTTTTATATTCTCTAATTACAACTCTCTTAGTTCTGTTTCGCAGTATTTATTATCCCGCTTATCCCCTTCGTTACTGGCATTGGAAATTTTTGTGAAGTAGCGTTTTAAAGTTAATTTTCGAATGTATTTCTGAGTGTCAATATATGTGTTGAATTTATCTGGAAGGCGACTAGGGGCAAAGTTAAGTCCTTTGGCCAAAAGACTTAATTCAAAATCAGTGAGTGTTTTACTAGATAAATTGAATTTAAAGGATTTAGCCTCATCTAATTCCATCTGTTTCTGTTTCTTTTTTCATAGTTTCTTGCTTCCCGTTTCCTCTATGTGTTCGTAAGATCGATTTGGGTTTCTTTGATTTGATAGAACATGAAAGCCCAACTCTATTCCTTGTTGTCTTGGAGGTAGCGGTCTCCAGGGGGGTCTGTTGTTGGGAGTTCTTAAAAAATGATGGTGATTCTTAGGAGACTCCACAGATGTAGAATTCTGTTTATGTCTATTATATTGTTATTTAGAAATATACTTACCAATAGTATATGGAGCGCTATAGCGGTCTGTTCAGAGTAAATGATAGACTATGTACTTATTAGCTCTGCTCAAAAGTTAGCCTGCGCATGCAGCCAGCAAGCAGTGGAGAAGAATAGCAGTGATGTCACCAATGACGTTTGCAATCACGTCTGAGAATTAACGCTCAGCATGCGCACACACGAAAATATCCGATAGGTACCTATCATAGGTGTGTATAATTTTTCAAATCGAGGGCTTAAAAAGGATTCAAATTTCAGATTAAGAACTCAAGAGAACTGTAAATATTTTATAATTGATGTTATTTGATAAATTGTTTGATTACAGGAGAACTTTAGAATGCTTATGAAAACATATTTGCCTTTCATGTCCCTTTAATAGTTAACATTTTTGTAATGTGACTATAGTACTTTGGATTTTTGAAATGAGACTTGTTGTTGTCTTTTTGAAAACTGCTTTTTCATGTAAATACTGATAAATGTGGAAACTCCAGCAATGTCCGCCAGATGCATAAATTACAGTCACATCTGGATTGCTTCTAACTGGCAGTTCCAGTCATTATTAGTTGGGGTTGGGGAGTATCTGGGTAATAAGAGGTTAATTTATGTGCAGAAGTTAGTGCATTTTATTTATATTGTAGTGGATAATGGGGGGGGGGGGGGGAGCACTTCTAACTGACCTCTAAATATATACTCCTTAGTTAACGGCTTATTCTCCAACCTCCCACTGCATCACAACTGTCAATGTATAACTGAATGGCCCAGAACTGCAGAGATGATTCTATTTTAATATGACTGAGTCTTATTGCAGAGCAGTTGCTGTTTTACAGGATGTAGTGCACACAATGTACCTATGGCTTTAAACACTGAAGAAGTAACACATGGAAATAATGAGATATCACTTTGGTTGAAATTTGTACTGGTATAATCTGTATATATTTGTTAGCAGAGGTTAGTACAGTGATATAAACTCCTTCACACACTAACCTGCTGTGTATAGAGGAAGCTGGCAGATTGCAAGTACAGATAAAATATATACACCGCAAACTCTATGGGCTCCATTCATCAAGCAGTGGATGCTCCTTCGGAGGCCCATAGTTTCAGGCTTGCCTTAAATGAAAGTTAAAGTGAATGTAAATTTTGATGCTAAAGTGCCCGTTTTTTAAAAATTCGATTAAAAACAGGGGCACTTTAATTCATCAAAATTTACATTTCACTCCTGTTAAGAAAAAAAAAACGTAACTTTTAATCTTCACAGCAGCTCCAGCTTCCTCCGCCCGTCGCATAGCCTCTTCCTGGGTCTAAAATGAGGAATCCGGCTTCCTTCAATCACGGCGTTGAATCAGACACCGATTCCCCTGGGGGGGGGGGGGGGGGAAGCTGTGATTAAAGGATGACCTATCCATCATTTCTGACATCAGAAATGGCTTGCGGCAACCGGAGGAAGCTGGAGCAGCTTTCAAGTTTAAAAGGTAAGTGGTTTTTTTCTCAACAGGAGTGAAATGTAAATTTTGATGAATTAAAGTTCCACTGTTTTTAATCGAATTTTTAAAAATCGGGCACTTTAGCATCAAAATTTACATTCACTTTAAGAAGCAGCGATTTGGATGATTGACAGCCCCTGCTAGTGACTGATTGGCCACTACTGAGCATGGGGGGGCATTGCACAAGCAATGCTTGTGCAATGATGAATGCCAACTGCATATGCTGTCCGCATTTAGCGATGTAAAGCAGACATTATTTGCTGTAGCGAATCATGTCTGCTCGACACTTGATAATTCAAGCCCTATATCATGAGAGGTTAAATAAGTTAACTGCACCTTCCTCTTCAAGCTATGCGCTGTCTCTCTCTCTCTCTCTCTCTTGTGGGTGGAGGTTGAAATAGGTAAGTAGACAGTTTGAAACATTCCTCCTCACTGCAGAAATGCAGAGGGAATCAGAGCTGTCATCACCAAACAAAATGTGTAAATGAAAACCAATTGAATGCGTTCACAGGAGAGTATAGGAGCATACGGATGGGCAAATTAGAGTCCAAAAATAATTAGAAGAAAGCTATTAACAGTCGATTTAACACAGCATATGCTAATAGCTATGCTGTAATGCAGACTCGATAGCCAAGCAACTGGTATTGGTAATGCAGCCATAATACAGACAAAAAACTATTACAGCGCTAAATCAGCAGCCTATTATGGATGATTATAAGCACCAAAAATAAAATATAGCAAAAATATCCGTAGTGCCTATTGTATAATATAACACTATTAAGAAATATATTTAAAATTGAGATAGGATATGGAAAGCATACAATCTGCAATACATGCAAAATAATACTGATAGTAAAAAGTTTTACTGATGATAAAAAGTCTTAGATATGATCAATGTCTTTTTGGGAGAAAGCACAAATAAACTCCCAGCCTATGTGATGATTTCAAGACACAGTACCTCCTTGTGAATCGTATAAACTTAGATTAGCATATTGCCTGGTGGAGAGGTAGGAATCAATTTCTTTAGCCTTCCATGGATAAAAGCACTCTGCTGCTCCCTTCAAGCCGTCCTTCCTTTTCACAGCTTTGGTATACAGTAGAACATGAAAATACAAGAAAAGGAGCGCAAAAGAAATTCAAGTGTAGATTTATTAAATGTTAAAATGACACACATATATTTATCTACGCACACTGAGTAAACATAGTTCATGCCCATCTGTTGGTCAAATCTGCTCACACGTCCCATAAGACTGATGTTAACTGTCTCTCGCTCACTGTCTGAACTCTGGGATATCCGGATTTCCAACAGAGTGACGGTTGCTGTGTTTTGTGGCAGATGGTGTGAGAAATTCCTTCCTAGCAGGGATGTGACACCTGAGCCCAACGCGTTTCTCCCGGTATTCGCTGGGCTTTCTCAAGAGGAATGTTGTATACCGGCTTCACCTGATAATTGGCTTTTTGTAGTGCCGTCTGTGTTAACCCACTCAAGGGGGTGTGTTGTTTAGCTTCACCATTATTGGTTAACCCGTAGCCAAGTAGAAATGACCAGTGGCCAACGGTGTGCAAGCTGAAGGAGCCACTGCTCTTAACTCCAAACAATAAAAAAATCTGCAAACACAGCAGCCAGCAGATTTCTACTTGGCTATGGGTTAACCAATAATGGTGAAGCTAAACAACACACCCCCTTGAGTGGGTTAACACAGACAGCACTACAAAAAGCCAATTATCAGGTGAAGCCGGTATACGACATTCCTCTTGAGAAAGCCTGGCGAATAACGCGAGAAACGCGTTGGGGTCAGGGGTCACATCCCTGCTAGGAAGGAATTTCTCACACCATCTGCCACAAATCACTGCAACCGTCACTCTGTTGGAAATCCGGATATCCCAGAGTTCGGACGTGCGAGCAGATTTGACCAACAAATGGGCATGAACTATGTTTACTCAGTGTGAGTAGATAAATATATGTGTGTCATTTTAACATTTAAAGGGACAGTAAACCTTAAAAATAATGTTATATAATTCTGCACATAGTGCAGAATTATATAACATTATTTAGGTGCTATAGCCATAAACGCCTTTTTTACCTTTTAATTTGCTAAAAATATGGCGCTTTTACAGACCCGCTCTCTGCTCTCTGCTGAGCGGGTCTGTTATTTTTAGTCAGCGCATCGGGCCAGCTGTATAGTCACAGCCCGGCCCGACCGCGCCATAAGACTAAGTGCAGCTCGCTCCTGTGACAGGAGCGAGCTGCACTTAGTGCTATGGCGCGGTCGGGCCGGGCTGTGACTATACAGCTGGCCCAATGCACCGACTAAAAATAACAGACCCGCTCAGCAGAGAGCAGAGAGCGGGTCTGTAAAAGCGACGTATTTTAGCAAATTAAACGGGTAAAAAATGCTTTTATGGCTATAGCACCTAAATAATGTTATATAATTCTGCACTATGTGCAGAATTATATAACATTATTTTTAAGGTTTACTGTCCCTTTAATACATCTACACTTGAATTTCTTTTGTGCTCTATTTCTTGTATTTTCATGTTATTGGTAATGCAGCCTTTTAACATCAGATGATGAGGCTTCTGTAGCAGGAGAGTGAGCTGTGCAAAGGAAACTCTTAAGGTGGAAGTGTAGAATTATGTCACAGAAGCAGGAGAGTGAGCTGTGCAAAGGAAACTCTTAAGGTGGAAGTGTAGAATTATGTCACAGAAGCAGGAGAGTGAGCTGTGCAAGGAAACTCTTAAGATGGAAGTGTAGAATTATGTCACAGAAGCAGGAGAGTGAGCTGTGCAAAGGAAACTCTTAAGGTGGAAGTGTAGAATTATGTCACAGAAGCAGGCGTTTGAGCTGAGCAAAGGAAACTCTTAAGGTGGCAGTGTAGAATTATGTCACAGAAGCAAGACAGTGAGCTGTGCAAAGGTAACTCTTAAAGTGGTAGTGTACAGTTATGTCACAGAAGCAGGAGTGTGAGCTGTGCAAGGTAACTTTTAAGGTGGAAGTATAGAATTATGTCACAGAAGCAGTAGAGTGAGCTGTGCAAAGGTAACTCTTAAGGTGGAAGTGTAGAATTATGTCACAGAAGCAGGAGAGTGAGCTGTGCAAAGGAAACTCTTAAGGTGGAAGTGTAGAATTATGTCACAGAAGCAGGAGAGTGAGCTGTGCAAGGTAACTCTTAAGGTGGAAGTGTAGAATTATGTCACAGAAGCAGGAGAGTGATCTGTGCAAAGGTAACTCTTAAGGTGGAAGTGTAGAATTATGTCACAGAAGCAGGAGAGTCAGCTGTGCAAAGGAAACTCTTAAGGTGGCAGTGTAGAATTATGTCACAGAAGCAAGACAATGAGCTGTGCAAAGGTAACTCTTAAAATGGTAGTGTACAGTTATGTCACAGAAGCAGGAGTGTGAGCTGTGCAAGGTAACTTTTAAGGTGGAAGTATAGAATTATGTCACAGAAGCAGGAGAGTGAGCTGTGCAAAGGAAACTCTTAAGATGGAAGTGTAGAATTATGTCACAGAAGCAGGAGAGTGAGCTGTGCAAGGTAACTCTTAAGGTGGAAGTGTAGAATTATGTCACAGAAGCAGGAGAGTGAGCTGTGCAAAGGTAACTCTTAAGGTGGAAGTGTAGAATTATGTCACAGAAGCAGGAGATTCAGCTGTGCAAAGGTAACTCTTAAGGTGGAAGTGTAGAATTATGTCACAGAAGCAGGAGAGTCAGCTGTGCAAAGGAAACTCTTAAGGTGGAAGTGTAGAATTATGTCATAGAAGCAGGAGAGTCAGCTGTGCAAAGGAAACTCTTAAGATGGAAGTGTAGAATTATGTCACAGAAGCAGGAGAATGAGCTGTGCAAGGAAACTCTTAAGGTGGAAGTGTAGAATTATGTCACAGAAGCAGGAGAGTGAGCTGTGCAAAGGTAACTCTTAAGGTGGAAGTGTAGAGTTATGTCACAGAAGCAGGAGAGTGAGATGTGCAAAGGTAACTCTTAAGGTGGAAGTGTAGAATTATGTCACAGAAGCAGGAGAGTGAGCTGTGCAAGGTAACTCTTAAGGTGGAAGTGTAGAATTATGTCACAGAAGCAGGAGAGTGAGCTGTGCAAGGAAACTCTTAAGGTGGAAGTGTAGAATTATGTCACAGAAGCAGGAGAGTGAGCTGTGCAAAAGTAACTCTTAAGGTGGAAGTGTAGAATTATGTCACAGAAGCAGGAGATTCAGCTGTGCAAAGGTAACTCTTAAGATGGAAGTGTAGAATTATGTCACAGAAGCAGGAGAGTGAGCTGTGCAAAGGTAACTCTTAAGGTGGAAGTGTAGAATTATGTCACAGAAGCAGGAGAGTGAGCTGTGCAAAGGTAACTCTTAAGATGGAATTGTAGAATTATGTCACAGAAGCATTAGAGTGAGCTGTGCAAAGGTAACTCTTAAGGTGGAAGTGTAGAATTATGTCACAGAAGCAGGAGAGTGAGCTGTGCAAATGTAACTCTTAAGGTGGAAGTGTAGAATTATGTCACAGAAGCAGTAGAGTGAGCTGTGCAAAGGTAACTCTTAAGGTGGAAGTGTAGAATTATGTCACAGAAGCAGGAGAGTGAGCTGTGCAAAGGAAACTCTTAAGGTGGAAGTGTAGAATTATGTCACAGAAGCAGGAGAGTGAGCTGTGCAAGGTAACTCTTAAGGTGGAAGTGTAGAATTATGTCACAGAAGCAGGAGAGTGAGCTGTGCAAAGGTAACTCTTAAGGTGGAAGTGTAGAATTATGTCACAGAAGCAGGAGAGTGAGCTGTGCAAGGAAACTCTTAAGGTGGAAGTGTAGAATTATGTCACAGAAACAGGAGAGTGAGCTGTGCAAGGAAACTCTTAAGGCGGAAGTGTAGAATTATGTCACAGAAGCAGGAGAGTGAGCTGTGCAAAGGTAACTCTTAAGGTGGAAGTGTAGAATTATGTCACAGAAGCAGGAGAGTGAGCTGTGCAAAGGTAACTCTTAAGGTGTAAGTGTAGAATTATGTCACAGAAGCAGGAGAGAGAGCTGTGGAAATGTAACTCTTAAGGTGGAAGTGTAGAATTATGTCACAGATGCAAAAGAGAGAGCTATTCAAAGGTAACTCTTAAGGTGGAAGCGTAGAATTATGTCACACACTGGGAGTGTAATTTATTCTGCTAGCTATGTTTACACAGCTTTTCTACAGCCCATACTTAAGTACAGAAACTTTCAGTATAGGAAGAGATAGCCAGGGCAAAATCAGCTATTTCAAAATAAAATAAAGGTAAAAAGGCTTTTTGTAAACAATTGAATACTCTAGCATGTAAATGGATCACTGGGAATAAAAGGTGAGAACATTTTAATTAAATATAAAACTATAAAATATCACTCAAATGCAATAAAAAGTTACACTTGCATCAAAAACCATAAGATATGTTGTCTCCCAACAGTTGTCTGTCTGGTCAAACAGTAACTGCAACGGGTTTCAGAGCCACACCCCTTCCTCTTATTTAAATAATGAGTTGGGAGAGTCACATTTAAAGGTTGTGACTCTCCCAACTCATTATTTAAAGTGGTAACCATACGCGCTAATACATAAAACAGCAGGATTAAATTGCAATCAGTTGCCAAAAAACTATATCTTCTACGTTATCATACCCATCACTTATGAATTAACCTATCCATAGAATTGTTACACCATTGTTTGCCTTATATTAACATTGGGCATTTATAATAAATGTTACATAGAGGCTTTCCAATTAAAATGCATGGTGGTGAGATAGTATATTTAGTAGTTTAAGGCTGTTTGGTTGTATCAAAACTCCACAAAAAGCCAAGCAATTATTACAATTAATATTATTTTTATTATTATTTTATGTTTATATTATGTACTATAAATAGGGTTTTCACTAACTTCTAATAAAACAAAATACTAGTGGAATAACCTTTGTCTATTGTAGCTATTGATTATTTTGTTTAAATATATCAATATCCTATCTATAGACTCACCAAAACATTATTACCTATAAATTAAAAACATATACAAAAAATTAAGAAATACCATGCAGGTTTTTCTCTAACTTTCAACCAGGGTCTAGAATATTGAACTAGCCTTACGTTATTACATATGTTATTTGACTATATTAATAGCCTATATATATATATATATATATATATATATATATATATATATATATATATATATATATATATATATATATATATATATAGTTGATACTGTGTGCGTAGTATTTTCATTAACCTCCAGTAGCAGTTCAGTAAATAAAATACTGCATGTGGGCATTTCATTAAACTCCAATTAGAGGCAGCAATGGAATAGCTTTATGTTATTGTATGCATTATTTAAATATAGTGATAGCCCATATATAGTCAGGCAATTATTTTTTATCTATTAAGAACCTTTTGGGACTAGATTACAAGTGAGGCAAACGATTGTGTTAGCGTTATCGCACTCATTGGCACCCCCTTTCCATTGTGCTTGTATTACAAGTTGAACGAAATCACAATTGTGACAATCCTTGCATAAAACACATCAAAAATACATTAAAACATAGAGTTACACTCATATTAACAATGTATAATAAAAAAAAAATCAAATTATATTGCACACAAACGTTATAAGGGCTCATAGATAGAAGATCTCATATTTTAAAAAAGCAGCAAAAGTACTTTAGCATAGAGATACATACATTTACATATCTAAATATTTATTTATATGTATGTATATATATATATATATATATATATATATATATATATATATATATGTCTATATATGTATTTATGTATTTATTTGTGTATATGTGCATTTACAGACATACACTGATCAGCATAAATGAGTACACCGCTTTTGAAAATTAAGATTTTTAATCAATATCTCAATAAACATAAGAACAATTTCAAGAATTTTGACAAAACTGAGTTTTATAGAACATTTGTTTAGCTCATTACATAAAAGTAAGGTTAATAATATAACTTAGATCACAAAATCTTCAGGTTTACTCAAAGTAGGTGTTGCACAAATGAATACACCCCACAACAACGACTACTACATCTAGTATTTTGTTGTATGACCTCCATGATTTGTAAGGACAGCACCAAGTCTTCTAGGCATGAAATGAACTCGTTGGCAACATATTGCAACATCTATCTTTTTCCATTCATCAAGAACAACCTCTTTTAGAGCCTTGATGCTGGATGGAGAGTGATCCTCAACTATCTCTTCAAAATTCCCTATAGGTGGGTTCAGATCAGGAGACATATGTTGCCACTGCATCATTTTCACCCTGTTCTTCTTCAGAAATGCAACAGGCCTTAGATGTGTGTTTTGGGTCATTGTCATGTTGGAAAACTGCACGACGACCAAGGGCACGGAGTGATGGTAGTATTTCCTTTTTCAATATAGAGCAATACATCTGTTAATTCATGATGCCATCAATGAAATGCAGCTCCCCGTCACCAGAAGCACTCATGCAGCCCCACAGAAGGACACTGCCACCACCATGTTTCACTGTACACTGTCAGAAAAAATGTGCAAAAATTGTACCTTTAGGGGTAAAAAAGCTTGTCACTGGGGCAGTACCCTCAAAGGTACACCCACTGTACCCTTTAACATGGGTACAAATTGGTACCCTTGCAGATTGTACCTTTCAAAGGCAAATATGTACATTTGGTAACTAGATTGGACCTCATTGCTATGGTACCATATTGTACCCTTAACAAATGGTGCAAATCTGGCCTTTTAAGGGTACTGCCCCAGTGACAAGCCCGTTGTACCTCATGATGGCAAATTTGTACTAGACACAGCATATTACAAATGCTGTTCCATTAAATGTATTATATAACATTCAAATATGCATTAATTTAATGTGTACTTTTTCAGACAGTATTACAATAGTCATACTGCAGTTTTTAAAAAAAGTTTGTATACTGTAGCCATATAGCAAATCCAAAGACTGCTATAGAACCACCTGAAAGAACCAGGCTAGACAACCAGTTCTAAAAAGAGCTACTCAAAGTGTTTTATATCACTCTGTACTAGACTCTAAAAACACCCCATTTAATTTAGGGTGACATGCCACATAAAACTTAAATATATAGAAAACATATAGAAAACAACATAATAATGAAATATAACTAACAAAGAGAATCGGGATTTGTGGAGGGATAAACAATAAAACTCACAACCATTCATCGAATTGTCACTCTATCCAAAATATATGCAAATTAGTCTATTTCCCCAGTACACATTTTGGTGATGAACCTACCAATAGATGGAGCTGTGTTACACATGTCAAGGAACTTTTAACCAACAGTTGGCGCTATGGTGTGTTACACAATGTCCATGTATGTGACTGGGGGACGGTTATAATTTTATAGTTTTTTTCCCAGTTTAAACTTATCCTTGCTATAGGTGGTTAAAGTCCTATCTTGAAAACTATTATCATTGGGTTTCATTATTTTAATACCATTGATTTGATTTATATGATTTATTTTTTTATAATGAATATCTTCTTTCTGTTTTAGAAGTGTCTCTTGTTCTATCTTACTTTCTGACTCTAAATCTCTTCTCAATATTTGAGAATCAAAACCTTTTTCTTTAAACTTTCTCTGAAAGGGACAGTCTAGTCAGAATTATATTTTCATGACTCAGATAGGGCATGTCATTTTAAACAACTTTCCAATTCACTTTAATCATTAAATTTGCTTTGTTCACTTGGTATTCTTAGTTCAAAGCTAAACCTAAGTAGGCTCATATGCTAATTTTAAAGCTCTTGAAGGCCACCTCTTATCTGAATGCATTTTTTTGAATGTTTTTCACAGCTAGAGGGTGTTAGTTCATATATATAACATTGTGCTCATGCCCGTGGAGTTAACTAGGAGTCAGCACTGATTGGCTAAAATGCAGGTCTGTCAAAAGAACTGAAATAAGGGGGAAGTCTGCAGAGGCTTAGATACAAAGTGTATTAATATAACACTGTTGGTTATGCAAAACTAGGGGATGGGTAATAAAAGGTATTATCTATCTTTTTAAACAATAAACATCTGGAGTAGACTGTCCCTTTAAGTATGTCAGCCTGTTCCTGGATATCTTCTGTATTTGTACAATTTTTCTTTAACCACATAAATTGCCATCTTGGGATATTAAAAAAACAGTGTTTATCAATAACTTGTTGAATACAGTGAATGTATATAATTTAATTGTTATCAATATTTATTAAAAGGTCTAAAATCTCTATTTTAAACTGTCTTATTGTATCCTCAAACTTAAATCCTGAGTATCTAAAAATGAAAAAAAAAATCATTAACATTGTCATAATTACCCTTCCAGATTATAAATACATCACTGATATACATTTTATATAGATACATTGATTAATGTTAAGTGTTATTAGACCAAATATATTCTTTCCAATCTGCATGGCGTAAATCTACAAAACTAGGTGCAAAGCAAGTGCCTATTGCTATACCCCTAGTCTGCAAATAAACTCTTCTATCAAACATAAAATAATTATTTTCTAATTAAATCTGCATACATTTTAGAAGAAACGTCTGTGTTTAATGGATGGAAATGAAAAATTACTTAAACTTTTCGAAGTTCCTAATAAAACATAAATAAAAACCGGACACTTACCACGTCTTTAGGAAACTTTTCTTTAACATCTTCTTCAGCACGAACACACTGCAGTTCCTGAGTTATAATATGAATTTTCGTGCATCACACATTTAGTATACCTCCTTATCAATCTTTGTTTTATTCAATATGTAGGTGAAACAGAAAGAACACTAAGAGATAGATTTCAAGAGCACATTAGGGATATAAAAAATCCTGATGTTTTTCCTCAGTAGCCAAACATTTTAAAACATATCACTCATCAGATGTAAAGGCCGTTGAAGTGCAGGCGCTTGATTATGTCCCAGGACTGTCCAAAGATGGCGACAGAGAGCAGCTCCTTAATACAAAAGAAGTACAATAGATTTTTTATCTGCAAACAAGAATTCCATATGGTTTATATGTAATGAATGATGAACCTTTTATCATGTAAACAACAAGTATTTTACCAACCTGATTGTAGTCTATCTTCTAGTAGTACATATTGAATAAATATTTTACAGTCTCAAATATACTACAGTTTTAGATTTAACTGAGCGACCAAGGATATTGTAAATTAAATGGATATTTTATAACAACAACAATAAATGCCACAATACAAACATACAGGGAGTGCAGAATTATTAGGCAAGTTGTATTTTTGAGGATTAATTTTATTATTGAACAACAACCATGTTCTCAATGAACCCAAAAAAACTCATTAATATCAAAGCTGAATATTTTTGGAAGTAGTTTTTAGTTTGTTTTTAGTTTTAGCTATTTTAGGGGGATATCTGTGTGTGCAGGTGACTATTACTGTGCATAATTATTAGGCAACTTAACAAAAAACAAATATATACCCATTTCAATTATTTATTTTTACCAGTGAAACCAATATAACATCTCAACATTCACAAATATACATTTCTGACATTCAAAAACAAAACAAAAACAAATCAGTGACCAATATAGCCACCTTTCTTTGCAAGGACACTCAAAAGCCTGCCATCCATGGATTCTGTCAGTGTTTTGATTTGTTCACCATCAACATTGCGTGCAGCAGCAACCACAGCCTCCCAGACACTGTTCAGAGAAGTGTACTGTTTTCCCTCCTTGTAAATCTCACATTTGATAATGGACCACAGGTTCTCAATGGGGTTCAGATCAGGTGAACAAGGAGGCCATGTCATTAGATTTTCTTCTTTTATACCCTTTCTTGCCAGCCACGCTGTGGAGTACTTGGACGCGTGTGATGGAGCATTGTCCTGCATGAAAATCATGTTTTTCTTGAAGGATGCAGACTTCTTCCTGTACCACTGCTTGAAGAAGGTGTCTTCCAGAAACTGGCAGTAGGACTGGGAGTTGAGCTTGACTCCATCCTCAACCCGAAAAGGCCCCACAAGCTCATCTTTGATGATACCAGCCCAAACCAGTACTCCACCTCCACCTTGCTGGCGTCTGAGTCGGACTGGAGCTCTCTGCCCTTTACCAATCCAGCCACGGGCCCATCCATCTGGCCCATCAAGACTCACTCTCATTTCATCAGTCCATGAAACCTTAGAAAAATCAGTCTTGAGATATTTCTTGGCCCAGTCTTGACGTTTCAGCTTGTGTGTCTTGTTCAGTGGTGGTCGTCTTTCAGCCTTTCTTACCTTGGCCATGTCTCTGAGTATTGCACACCTTGTGCTTTTGGGCACTCCAGTGATGTTGCAGCTCTGAAATATGGCCAAACTGGTGGCAAGTGGCATTTGGCAGCTGCACGCTTGACTTTTCTCAGTTCATGGGCAGTTATTTTGCGCCTTGGTTTTTCCACACGCTTCTTGTGACCCTGTTGACTATTTTGAATGAAACGCTTGATTGTTCGATGATCACGCTTCAGAAGCTTTGCAATTTTAAGAGTGCTGCATCCCTCTGCAAGATATCTCACTATTTTTGACTTTTCTGAGCCTGTCAAGTCCTTCTTTTGACCCATTTTGCCAAAGGAAAGGAAGTTGCCTAATAATTATGCACACCTGATATAGAGTGTTGATGTCATTAGACCACACCCCTTCTCATTACAGAGATGCACATCACCTAATATGCTTAATTGGTAGTAGGCTTTCGAGCCTATACAGCTTGGAGTAAGACAACATGCATAAAGAGGATGATGTGGTCAAAATACTCATTTGCCTAATAATTCTGCACTCCCTGTATTCTTTGGATACTGTAAATAAGCTTGATACACAAATTATTCCTGGATGTAATTGTAAATAATGAAAGTGTATTTGGGGGATGGTTTAACTCGTGCCTAAAAGGAGATAAGTTAAGAGTTAGCACAGATGTTGCAATTAGAATAGTGCATAAGCAGCTAATACGGAACAGCCTATTAGCAGTGAACAAGTGTGGTGAACACACACGAAAGTGTATGCAAGGCTGTTTCCATACGCTTCATTGTGGACTATAGTCATCTGTATATGTGTGCTGTGTTTTTATCATGTTGTCTAATAAAAGTCTTGGATTTTAACACTGCCTATTATGAGACCTCATTACAAGCCACTGGGGTTTGTGGAAGAACCTACTTCTTATTCAAGGTTCCTCTTAGACCTTCATCATGGTTGATGTCTGTGTATTGTGATTTAATATCTGCTTTCGCTAAAAGCCACGCAGATTCCCTTTTTACTTCCCTCAATATGTTAATTAATTGAGTACTGTGTTTTAAATATGATATATACAAGGTAGAGGTGAGCGCCAAAAGAAGGCTGAGGCTAGGGAAGGGAACGCCAAAATAGGCTAAGATAAGCTGGTAGAATATGAAATTAAAAATTATTTATTCCACACAATAACTAAGAACAAAATACACTAATGGTTGTTCATGGATCCATGTTACAAATAATAGCAAATAACAGTGTTGGATAAAATACAATACAATATAATGATAAAAACAATTATATATACTGGTTAAATCAATATGGTTGATGATATAGCCTTATAAACTGAGTGTCTATTGAATAATTAGCATCTTGGTTAAGTCCAGTAAGTGTAAGATGCTCCTGGTAAGTAGTATAGGGTTAGTTGTTATCCAAAATGTGCAGAGAAAGGATGACAAGGTTCGAGTGTAATCAGTGTCCAGTACAAGAATAAAGAGGATAATAAAAAGGTGAAAAAATGCAAAATACAAAAAATGGTGAAAATATGTGTTCACTCTATGTGATGAAAAAAATATATATGAATTCCCTCCAAAAAATGTGTAATAATAAAAATGAAAAATAAAAAATAAAAATGAAAATACAAAAATAGTGTCAATAATAAAATCCAAAGTGATGCTGGTGATATCAGTGCAAATCAATCAGTGGTTCAGTGTTGATCCGATGTTTGAAAAAAATAAGTTTATACATAAAATCCTGAAAAAATCCTGAAAAAAAGAAAACAAACAATACTCTAATATATGCAATTTGTTCAATAGATATATCAGTATTATGCTTACTCAGATCTGTCGACGCGTTTCGGCCATATACCTCGGGCCTTTATCAAGACTAATAATGATTAGTCTTGATAAAGGCCAGAGGTATATGGCCGAAACGCGTCAACAGATCTGAGTTACATTGTAGCTATTTTAGGATTTATATTTATTTTACAGGCAACTTTGTATTTATTTTAACTAGGTACAATAGCTATTAAATAGTTAAAATTACCTGTAAAATAAATCCTATCCTAAGTTACGAATACACCTAACACTACACTATCAATAAATTAATTAAATAAATTACCTACAATGATCTAAACTAAAATACAATTAAATAAACTAAACTATATTACAAAAAAAACAAACACTAAATTACAAAAAACAAAAAAATATTACAAGTATTTTAATCTAATTACACCTAATCTAAGCCCCCTAATAAAATAAAAAAGCCCCCCAAAATAATAAAATTCCCTACCGTATACTAAATTACAAAAGTAATCAGCTCTTTTACCAGCCCTTAAAAGGGCTTTTTGCGGGGCATTGCCCCAAAGTAATCAGCTCTTTTACCTGTAATAGAAAATACAAGACCCCCCCAACATTACAACCCACCACCCACACACCCCTACTCTAAAACCCACCCGATCCCCCCTTAAAAAAACCTAACACTACCCCATTGAAGATCACCCTACCTTTAGCCGTGTTCACCCAGCCGGGCACCGATGGGCCAGAAGAGGACATCCGGACCGGCAGAAGTCTTCATCCGATCGGGGCAGAAGAGGTCCTCCATCCAGCAGAAGTCTTCATCCAAGCGGCATCTTCTATCTTCATCCATCCGGCGCGGAGCGGGTCCAACTTCAAGACATCCGACGCGGAGCATCCTCTTCTTCCCGACGACTAATGACGAATGAAGGTTCCTTTAAATGACGTCATCCAAGATGGCGTCCCTCGAATTCCGATTGTCTGATTGGATTCTATCAGCCAATCGGAATTAAGGTAGGAAAAATCTGATTGGTTGATTTAATCAGCCAATCGGATTGAAGTGTGTGGGTGGTGGGTTGTAATGTTGGGGGGTCTTGTATTTTCTTTTACAGGTAAAAGAGCTGATTACTTTGGGGCAATGCCCCGCAAAAATCCCTTTTAAGGGCTGGTAAAAAAGCTGATTAGTTTTGTAATTTAGTATAGGGTAGGGAATTTTATTATTTTGGGGGGCTTTTTTATTTTATTAGGGGGCTTAGATTAGGTGTAATTAGATTAAAATTCTTGTAATATTTTTTTATTTTTTGTAATTTAGTGTTTATTTTTTTTGTAATATAGTTTAGTTTATTTAATTGTATTTTAGTTTAGATCATTGTAGGTAATTTATTTATTGATAGTGTAGTGTTAGGTGTATTCGTAACTTATGATAGGATTTATTTTACAGGTAATTTTAACTATTTAATAGCTATTGTACCTAGTTAAAATAAATACAAAGTTGCCTGTAAAATAAATATAAATCCTAAAATAGCTACAATGTAACTATTAGTTATATTGTAGCTATCTTATGGTTTATTTTATTGGTAAGTATTTAGTTTTAAATAGGAATAATTTAACTATAGTAAATTTATTTAGATTTCTTTAAATTATATTTAACTTAGGGGGGTGTTAGGGTTAGGGTTAGACTTAGGTTTAGGGGTTAATAACTTTATTATAGTAGCGGCAACGTTGGGGGTGGGAGATTAGGGGTTAATAATTGTAGGTAGGTGGCGGCAACGTTGGGGGCAGATTAGGGGTTAATAAATATAATATAGGTGTCGGCGATGTTAGTGTTATGAGCTGCTTATTCTATTTTCATTATTTTATATGTTTAACCAAACTTTTCCTTTTCTTTTACTGAACTCTTCTCTGAAACTGCAGATATATTACTTCTGTATTTTCCAGCAATTCACTCCTGACCTAATAAGTGATGTATCTTTAACAACTTACTTTTAGCCTAAAAAGTATATATCAGTACATCTTAAAGTTATGGCTTCTCCCATACATTGTTTTTTTAAATATCTGAAACTCAAGGTAAAATCCAAGGCTTCTCTGTACAGTATCAACTTCTCAATCCAATTAGCCAGCTAGCCTCTGGTCACATTCCAAGAAAACATATCTCCCAAATTTTAACATAGAGGACCTGTTTTTTTTCTTCCTTTCCTAGTAACCACTAATCATGTGAGATTTATTGGCCAATCATTATCAGCCAATTAGCTCTCTGCTTTGTAAGTTACTGTAATAGTATAAAAATGCATGTATATGAAAATGTGTTAGTCTTGCGTTGCTGTTTTTTGTTCTGGGACACTGTTGCAACAGTGTAATAAAGATTACCTCTCCTGAGGTGAGCCCTTGTTTGATAAATATCTGGTCTGGACCTCTTTATTACTGCACCTGAGATGAGCTCACTCACGACAGTAACTTGGCGACTCTGGTGGGACATGCTTCAGGTCGACCTTTCCGTGCCTCCCTGGCTGGGAACCAACATCTGCGCGCACCCATCTGATTCAGGTCTATAGCTTACCTGTGGGAGGTTTTGTCTTGTTGGCCAGGGAGTCCCGGGGGGCGATAAGGGAGTACGTCCTGAGGAACAGACCACAAACAACGGACACAATCTACCCCTTGGACCAGTCTGTGAGTGTCTTCTTGTCTTTTGTGTTCATGTACATGTAATATATGTTGTGGGTCTTTTACCCTGTTTTTGTTTTATATACTGGATCACTATTAAATTCAGTGGGACATCTGTCTGGCAGTTAAACACCATTAGGGTGCCAGCCCACTATAAAATAAAGTTTCAGGTGGTAGGGATTTTACAGAGGCAGAAATAGTGATCCAAGACATATTGTGACTTGAGACCATAGTGCTAATCTCTCCCGCTAGGCAGGGACGTTGAGGTAGTGTCCGTCCGGTAACTGCAGGGACTTGATTGACTATAGTGCTAATCTCTCCCGCTAAGCAGGGACGTTGAGGTAGTGTCCGTCCGGTAACTGCAGGGACTTGATTGACTATAGTGCTAATCTCTCCCGCTAGGCAGGGACGTTGAGGAAGTGTCCGTCCGGTAACTGCAGGGACTTGATTAGGGATTAAGGTGAGGTGTGGATTTTGAGGAGTTAAAGTGCCCCTGTTTTTGGTCTAATTTTTGTAGACTGGGCACTTTGTCATCAAAATTTACATTCACTTTAAGGAACAGGGATATAATAATGGGATCCCGGTTGTCTAAAGTAGACAAAGACTCTCCCCTTGTTAAAGTATATGCAAATTAGGGAAAACTCAGTACTGCTTTGTTATAAAAAAAATAGAATTTATACTTTGTGCACAGAGCTCTGAGTTTCCTATACTCTCAGCCTTGATCCTGAATTAAGGTGGCCGAGATTTGGGTCCTTTGAGCTCCCTAAATTAATTGCCCTCCGCAATCTTCTGGTTGATATATGCCCTGACCAGATGGACTACTATTATCTGTTTGAGAATAGTAGGGTTGCGGACGTCAAAACCCAAATGAAAATGTGTTTTCTGTATTACTAAAAGTTTCATGTATGTTAACATTGCTTTAGAATAAATGCTGGGAGTGAAATATTTGAGGTATGCGAGTTGATAAGAATTTTTGTGTACAATCGCTGCAAAAGAAAGCTGGCCTTGATGTTTGATGCAGGCTGGAGCTGTGTGTATGTGTATCAGGGATTCTTAGCTAAGAAATTTGATGACGTAAGGATTTGCTTGTAATTGCTGTAACTTGATTTTAAAGTCATATGTATGCTCTTAATTTTGTGCGCCAATAATATAATTTTTTTTAGTTTTAAGTGATATTTGTTTTATGTATGGGCTGATAAGAGATTTAATGTGTTTCCATCTGTTTGAGGCATATAAAATATATGCAAGTGAAGTAACTAAGGAAAGTGCGATGGTGTGTGTGATTTTTGTCACGCTCTAGTAAATATGAGAGTTTTTCTTGTATATGATAAATGGGTTAAGTATGTTTGTGGAAAAGATAATAAGGTAAAAAAACTTGTCTTGTTTGCCATTGGAGTTCTGCTTCTTTGCTGTATTATGAACTGTTTCATTAGATGTATCTAAAGTATTTGGGTTTGTTAATTTTGCAATAAATATTTAAGTATATGCAGGTTGTGATGCAGTTGGGAGGTGGAGTTTTGATGGTAAATAATACAATAAGGTTGAATATGTAATATGATAAATGGTCAGCCCTTATGGGGACAGTACACTGTAAAATTGTTTTTATATTAATGTATTTTCAATGACTTGTTATACAAGCTGCATAGTATAAAAAATAATCGGCAGCTAACAATATAAATTTAAATATCACTCCCCACACTTTACATTTAAAGGGACACTCAGGTTTTATAAAAATTTTCATGATTCAGATACAGCATGCAATTTTAAACAACTTTCCAATTTACTTCCATTAAAAATAATGTGCACAGTCTTTTATATTTACACTTTTTTTTTTTTAGTCACCAGCTCCTACTGAGCATGTGCAAGAACTCAGACTATACGTATATGCATTTGTGATTGGCTGATTGCTATCACATAGTTCAGGGGGAGTGGAAATATACATAACTTAGAAATGTGTTAGAAAAGAATCTACTACTCATTTGAAATTCAGACTAAATGCTATTGTATTGTCTTGTTATCTTGCATTTGTTGATTATGCAAATCTGCTGTGTTTACTGGTCCTGTCTCTGGGAGCATAATAATTGCATAAGACCTGGATGATTTTCTATATTTTTACTTTAGTTTGTTTTACAATAGTTTGCTTACATAATCACCTTGTGCAGACCTTTCCTTGTATATATATTCAGTATAATATAAAATCCGTGAGACTAGCAGTGGGGAAAAAAAAAAGAGTTACATTTGCTTTCCAGCTGATTGAGGCTTCATGCCGATGTGGATTTGACTTCTGAGTTGAATACATACAGGTCTGTGTAAAAGTCTGTTCTAATACAGGAGTGGAATTGCATGTTGCAAACGTTTTCTTTTTCTCTTCAAATAAGTTGCAAACTGAGAGATATCACTGACCTGAATGTATTCAAGCTCTAAAAAAAAAAACTGCTCACTGCTCAACACAGAGTCAGGGGGTGGAGCAAGTGCTATGCACAGAAGTCAGGGAAAGAAAAAAAAATATTTAAAGGGGTATAGGCAAACTGATATAAAATCTGAGATTTCAAAAAATATTTGCAGAGAAAGAAAATGAAGTTTATTGTATGCTCAGCACTAGTATATTTAACTATGTCAAGCAGTTTCAATTAAAAATTATTCTTAATTTGGGTAAACTGTCCCTTTAACTATCCTGCACCCCTGTGAGTGTGGTTTCTTATTACTGGCTTGTTTACTTAGACTGATTGATAGATGAGACTCCAGTATAAAACTTTACTATAGGTGGGTATACCACAGACTAAATCAGCTATCTCAAATGCCAAAATAGAGGAAAGGAGCTTGTACAGGGACATTCTTTACACATTTATGTGCCACACGCAGTACACCTCTTACTCAGTCAGACAAATACACAACATTTTTTTTAAACCAACGTCTCACTAGGTATGAGACATTGCTTCTTGTACCTTCTAATATCACTATCATCTACTGTACCTCTCTCAACCCAGCAACTTTGTTACCTCTACCTGATGATGGTACCCCACACTAGACATGTGCACCGCTAAAAAATTCGGTTCGTTTTCGGTTCGGATCGATTCGGACTTTTAGAATTTCGTTTCGGATCGAATCTGATTCGGCAAAATTTGAATAAATTCGTTTCGGATTTATTCGGATCCGAATAAATTCGTTTCGGATTTATTCGGATTCGGCTGAATTCGGTTCTATTTCGTTCCGAAATTCGGTATGTTTTTACTACACTAACACCCATTTAGTACACTAAGTCACTAACACCCATAAACTACCTATGAACCACTAAACCGAGGCCCCCCACATCGCAAACCCTATAATAACATTATTTAACCCCTAATCTGCCGATCGGATATCGCCGCCGCCTACATTATAGCTATTAACCCCTAATCTGCTGTCCCTAACACCGCCGACCCCTACATTATAGTTATTAACCCCTAATCTGCCTCCCCCAACGTCGCCGCAATCTAACTATAAGTATTAACCCCTAATCTGCCGACCCGATATCGCCGCCGCCTACATTATAGCTATTAACCCCTAATCTGCTGTCCCTAACACCGCCGACCCCTACATTATAGTTATTAACCCCTAATCTGCCTCCCCCAACGTCGCCGCAATCTAACTATAAGTATTAACCCCTAATCTGCCGACCCGATATCGCCGCCGCCTACATTATAGCTATTAACCCCTAATCTGCTGTCCCTAACACCGCCGACCCCTACATTATAGTTATTAACCCCTAATCTGCCTCCCCCAACGTCGCCGCAATCTAACTATAAGTATTAACCCCTAATCTGCCGACCCGATATCGCCGCCGCCTACATTATAGCTATTAACCCCTAATCTGCTGTCCCTAACACCGCCGACCCCTACATTATAGTTATTAACCCCTAATCTGCCTCCCCCAACGTCGCCGCAATCTAACTATAAATATTAACCCCTAATCTGCCGACCCGATATCGCCGCCGCCTACATTATAGCTATTAACCCCTAATCTGCTGTCCCTAACACCGCCGACCCCTACATTATAGTTATTAACCCCTAATCTGCCCCCCCCAACGTCGCCACAATCTAACTATAAGTATTAACCCCTAATCTGCCGACCCGATATCGCCGCCGCCTACATTATAGCTATTAACCCCTAATCTGCTGTCCCTAACACCGCCGACCCCTACATTATAGTTATTAACCCCTAATCTGCCTCCCCCCAACGTCGCCGCAATCTAACTACAAGTATTAACCCCTAATCTGCCGACCGCAAATCGCCGCCACTATAATAAATGTATTAACCCCTAAACCGCCGCACTCCCGCCTCGCAAACACTATAATACATTTTATTAACCCCTAATCTGCCCTCCCTAACATCGCCGCCACCTACCTACAATTATTAACCCCTAATCTCCCGCCCCCATCGTCGCCGCTACTATAATAAGGTTATTAACCCCTAAACCTAAATCTAACCCTAACCCTAACACCCCCTAACTTAAATATAATTTAAATAAAACGAAATAAGTTTACTATAGTTAAATAAATGAATCCTATTTAAAACTAAAGACTTACCTGTAAAATAAACCCTAAGATAGCTGCAATATAACTAATAGTTACTTTGTAGCTATTTTAGGATTTATATTTATTTTACAGGCAACTTTGTATTTATTTTAACTAGGTACAATAGTTATTAAATAGTTAATAACTATTTAATAACTACCTAGCTAAAATAAATACAAATTTACCTGTAAAATAAATCCTAACCTAAGTTACACTAACACCTAACACTACACTGTCATTAAATTAACTAAATAAATGAATCATATTTAAAACAAAATACTTACCTGTAAAATAAACTCTAATATAGCTACAATATAACTAATAGTTACATTGTAGCTATTTTAGCATTTATATTTATTTTACAGGCAACTTTGTATTTATTTTAACTAGGTACAAAAGCTATTAAATATTTATTGACTAATTAATAGCTACCTAGTTAAAATAATTACAAAATTACCTGTAAAATAAATCCTAACCTAAGTTACAATTAAACCTAACACTACACTGTCATTAAATAAATTAACTACAAGTACCTACAATTATCTACAATTAAATAAACTAAAGTACAAAACCCCCCCACTAAATTACAAAAAAAACAAACACTAAATTACAAAAAATAAAAAAATATTACAAGAATTTTAAACTAATTACACCTAATCTAAGCCCCCTAATAAAATAACAAAGCCCCCCAAAATAAAAAAAATGCCCTACCCTATACTAAATTACAAAAGTTAACAGCTCTATTACCTTACCAGCCCTGAACAGGGCCCTTTGCGGGGCATGCCCCAAAGAAAACAGCTCTTTTGCCTGTAAAAAAAAAAAACACAATCCCCCCCCCCACATTACAACCCACCACCCACATACCCCTACTCTAACCCAAACCCCCCTTAAATAAACCTAACACTACCCCCCTGAAGATCTCCCTACCTTGAGTCGTGTTCACCCAGCCGGGCCGAAGTCTTCATCCGATGGGGCAGAAGAGGACATCCAGACCGGCAGAAGTCTTCATCCAAGCGGGGCAAGAAGAGGTCTTCCATCCATCATACAAGTACCAAAATACAAACAAACACTAAATTACAAAAAATAATAAAATATTACAATAATTTTAAACTAATTACACCTAATCTAAGCCCCCTACTAGCTATTAATATAGCTTCAATATAACTAATAGTTACATTGTAGCTATTTTAGGATTTATATTTATTTTACAGGCAACTTTGTATTTATTTTAACTAGGTACAATAGCTATTAAATAGTTAATAACTATTTAATAACTACCTAGCTAAAATAAATACAAATTTACCTGTAAAATAAATCATAACCTAAGTTACAATTACACCTAACACTACACTATCATTAAATTAACTAAATAAATGAATCCTATATAAAACTAAAGACTTACCTGTAAAATAAACCCTAATATAGCTGCAATATAACTAATAGTTACATTGTAGCTATTTTAGCATTTATATTTATTGTACAGGCAACTTTGTATTTATTTTAACTAGGTACAATAGCTATTAAATAGATATTTACTGTTTAATAGCTACCTAGTTAAAATAATTACAAAATTACCTGTAAAATAAATCCTAACCTAAGTTACAATTAAACCTAACACTACACTATCATTAAATAAATTAACTACAAGTACCTACAATTAAATACAATTAAAAAACTAAACTAAAGTACAACCCCCCCCCCACTAAATTACAAAAAATAAAAAAATATTACAAGAATTTTAAACTAATTACACCTAATCTAAGCCCCCTAATAAAATAACAAAGCCCCCCAAAATAAAAAAAATGCCCTACCCTATACTAAATTACAAAAGTTAACAGCTCTATTACCTTACCAGCCCTGAACAGGGCCTTTTGCGGGGCATGCCCCAAAGAAAACAGCTCTTTTGCCTGTAAAAAAAAACACAATCCCCCCCCCCACATTACAACCCACCACCCACATACCCCTACTCTAACCCAAACCCCCCTTAAATAAACCTAGCACTACCCCCCTGAAGATCTCCCTACCTTGAGTCGTGTTCACCCAGCCGGGCCGAAGTCTTCATCCGATGGGGCAGAAGAGGACATCCAGACCGGCAGAAGTCTTCATCCAAGCGGGGCAAGAAGAGGTCTTCCATCCATCAGAAAAGTACAAAAAAACAAACAAACACTAAATTAGCAAAAATAATAAAATATTACAATAATTTTAAACTAATTACACCTAATCTAAGCCCCCTACTAGCTATTAATATAGCTACAATATAACTAATAGTTACATTGTAGCTATTTTAGGATTTATATTTATTTTACAGGCAACTTTGTATTTATTTTAACTAGGTACAATAGCTATTAAATAGTTAATAACTACCTAGCTAAAATAAATACAAATTTACCTGTAAAATAAACCCTAACCTAAGTTACAATTACACCTAACACTACACTGTCATTAAATTAACTAAATAAATTAATCCTATATAAAACTAAATACTTACCTGTAAAATAAACCCTAATATAGCTACAATATAACTAATAGTTACATTGTAGCTATTTTAGCATTTATATTTATTTTACAGGCAACTTTGTATTTATTTTAACTAGGTACAATAGCTATTAAATAGTTATTGACTAATTAATAGCTACCTAGTTAAAATAATTACAAAATTACCTGTAAAATAAATCCTAACCTAAGTTACTATTAAACCTAACTCTACACTATCATTAAATAAATTAACTACAAGTACCTACAATTAAATACAATGAAATAAACTAAACTAAAGTACAAAAAAAACAAACACTAAATTACAAAAAATAAAAAAAAATTACAAGAATTTTAAACTAATTACACCTAATCTAAGCCCCCTAATAAAATAACAAAGCCCCCCAAAATAAAAAAATGCCCTACCCTATACTAAATTACAAAAGTAATCAGCTCTATTACCTTACCAGCCCTTAAAAGGGCCTTTTGCGGGGCATGCCCCAAAGAAAACAGCTCTTTTGCCTGTAAAAAAAAACACAATACCCCCCCCACATTACAACCCACCACCCACATACCCCTACTCTAACCCAAACCCCCCTTAAATAAACCTAACACTACCCCCCTGAAGATCTCTCTACCGTGTCTTCACCCAGCGGGCCGAAGTCTTCATCCGATGGGGCAGAAGAGGACATCCAGACCGGCAGAAGTCTTCATCCAAGCGGGGCAAGAAGAGGTCTTCCATCCATCAGAAGTCTTGATCCAGGCGGCATCTTCTCTGTTCATCCATCCGGAGCGGAGCGGCAGCATCCTGAAGACATCCCACGCAGAGCATCCTCTTCTTTCTTGATAAGACGACTAGGTGACTGTACCTTTAAGTGACGTCATCCAAGATGGCGTCCCTTGAATTCCGATTGGCTGATAGGATTCTATCAGCCAATCGGAATTAAGGTAGGAAAAATCTGATTGGCTGATTCAATCAGCCAATCAGATTCAAGTTCAATCCGATTGGCTGATCCAATCAGCCAATCAGATTGAGCTCGCATTCTATTGGCTGATCGGAACAGCCAATAGAATGCGAGGTCAATCTGATTGGCTGATTCCATCAGCCAATCGGATTGAACTTGAATCTGATTGGCTGATTAAATCAGCCAATCAGATTTTTCCTACCTTAATTCCGATTGGCTGATAGAATCCTATCAGCCAATCGGAATTCAAGGGACGCCATCTTGGATGACGTCACTTAAAGGTACAGTCACCTAGTCGTCGGATCAAGAAAGAAGAGGATGCTCTGCGTGGGATGTCTTCAGGATGCTGCCGCTCCGCTCCGGATGGATGAACAGAGAAGATGCCGCCTGGATCAAGACTTCTGATGGATGGAAGACCTCTTCTTGCCCCGCTTGGATGAAGACTTCTGCCGGTCTGGATGTCCTCTTCTGCCCGATCGGATGAAGACTTCGGCCCGCTGGGTGAAGATACGGTAGAGAGATCTTCAGGGGGGTAGTGTTAGGTTTATTTAAGGGGGGTTTGGGTTAGAGTAGGGGTATGTGGGTGGTGGGTTGTAATGTGGGGGGGGGTATTGTGTTTTTTTTTACAGGCAAAAGAGCTGTTTTCTTTGGGGCATGCCCCGCAAAAGGCCCTTTTAAGGGCTGGTAAGGTAATAGAGCTGATTACTTTTGTAATTTAGTATAGGGTAGGGCATTTTTTTATTTTGGGGGGCTTTGTTATTTTATTAGGGGGCTTAGATTAGGTGTAATTAGTTTAAAATTCTTGTAATTTTTTTTTATTTTTTGTAATTTAGTGTTTGTTTTTTTTGTACTTTAGTTTAGTTTATTTCATTGTATTTAATTGTAGGTACTTGTAGTTAATTTATTTAATGATAGTGTAGAGTTAGGTTTAATAGTAACTTAGGTTAGGATTTATTTTACAGGTAATTTTGTAATTATTTTAACTAGGTAGCTATTAATTAGTCAATAACTATTTAATAGCTATTGTACCTAGTTAAAATAAATACAAAGTTGCCTGTAAAATAAATATAAATGCTAAAATAGCTACAATGTAACTATTAGTTATATTGTAGCTATATTAGGGTTTATTTTACAGGTAAGTATTTAGTTTTATATAGGATTAATTTATTTAGTTAATTTAATGACAGTGTAGTGTTAGGTGTAATTGTAACTTAGGTTAGGGTTTATTTTACAGGTAAATTTGTATTTATTTTAGCTAGGTAGTTATTAACTATTTAATAGCTATTGTACCTAGTTAAAATAAATACAAAGTTGCCTGTAAAATAAATATAAATCCTAAAATAGCTACAATGTAACTATTAGTTATATTGTAGCTATATTAATAGCTAGTAGGGGGCTTAGATTAGGTGTAATTAGTTTAAAATTATTGTAATATTTTATTATTTTTGCTAATTTAGTGTTTGTTTGTTTTTTTGTACTTTTCTGATGGATGGAAGACCTCTTCTTGCCCCGCTTGGATGAAGACTTCTGCCGGTCTGGATGTCCTCTTCTGCCCCATCGGATGAAGACTTCGGCCCGGCTGGGTGAACACGACTCAAGGTAGGGAGATCTTCAGGGGGGTAGTGCTAGGTTTATTTAAGGGGGGTTTGGGTTAGAGTAGGGGTATGTGGGTGGTGGGTTGTAATGTGGGGGGAGGGATTGTGTTTTTTTTTTACAGGCAAAAGAGCTGTTTTCTTTGGGGCATGCCCCGCAAAGGGCCCTGTTCAGGGCTGGTAAGGTAATAGAGCTGTAAACTTTTGTAATTTAGTATAGGTTAGGGCATTTTTTTTATTTTGGGGGGCTTTGTTATTTTATTAGGGGGCTTAGATTAGGTGTAATTAGTTTAAAATTCTTGTAATATTTTTTTATTTTTTGTAATTTAGTGGGGGGGGTTTGTACTTTAGTTTAGTTTTTTTAATTGCATTTAATTGTAGGTACTTGTAGTTAATTTATTTAATGATAGTGTAGTGTTAGGTTTAATTGTAACTTAGGTTAGGATTTATTTTACAGGTAATTTTGTAATTATTTTAACTAGGTAGCTATTAAATAGTCAATATCTATTTAATAGCTATTGAACCTAGTTAAAATGAATACAAAGTTGCCTGTACAATAAATATAAATGCTAAAATAGCTACAATGTAACTATTAGTTATATTGCAGCTATATTAGGGTTTATTTTACAGGTAAGTCTTTAGTTTTATATAGGATTCATTTATTTAGTTAATTTAATGATAGTGTAGTGTTAGGTGTAATTGTAACTTAGGTTATGATTTATTTTACAGGTAAATTTGTATTTATTTTAGCTAGGTAGTTATTAAATAGTTATTAACTATTTAATAACTATTGTACCTAGTTAAAATAAATACAAAGTTGCCTGTAAAATACATATAAATCCTAAAATAGCTACAATGTAACTATTAGTTATATTGAAGCTATATTAATAGCTAGTAGGGGGCTTAGATTAGGTGTAATTAGTTTAAAATTATTGTAATATTTTATTATTTTTGGTAATTTAGTGTTTGTTTGTATTTTGGTACTTGTATGATGGATGGAAGACCTCTTCTTGCCCCGCTTGGATGAAGACTTCTGCCGGTCTGGATGTCCTCTTCTGCCCCATCGGATGAAGACTTCGGCCCGGCTGGGTGAAAACGACTCAAGGTAGGGAGATCTTCAGGGGGGTAGTGTTAGGTTTATTTAAGGGGGGTTTGGGTTAGAGTAGGGGTATGTGGGTGGTGGGTTGTAATGTGGGGGGGGGATTGTGTTTTTTTTTTACAGGCAAAAGAGCTGTTTTCTTTGGGGCATGCCCCGCAAAGGGCCCTGTTCAGGGCTGGTAAGGTAATAGAGCTGTTAACTTTTGTAATTTAGTATAGGGTAGGGCATTTTTTTTTATTTTGGGGGGCTTTGTTATTTTATTAGGGGGCTTAGATTAGGTGTAATTAGTTTAAAATTCTTGTAATATTTTTTTATTTTTTGTAATTTAGTGTTTGTTTTTTTTTGTAATTTAGTGGGGGGGTTTTGTACTTTAGTTTATTTAATTGTAGATAATTGTAGGTACTTGTAGTTAATTTATTTAATGACAGTGTAGTGTTAGGTTTAATTGTAACTTAGGTTAGGATTTATTTTACAGGTAATTTTGTAATTATTTTAACTAGGTAGCTATTAATTAGTCAATAACTATTTAATAGCTATTGTACCTAGTTAAAATAAATACAAAGTTGTCTGTAAAATAAATATAAATGCTAAAATAGCTACAATGTAACTATTAGTTATATTGCAGCTATATTAGGGTTTATTTTACAGGTAAGTATTTTGTTTTAAATATGATTCATTTATTTAGTTAATTTAATGATAGTGTAGTGTTAGGTGTTAGTGTAACTTAGGTTAGGATTTATTTTACAGGTAAATTTGTATTTATTTTAGCTAGGTAGTTATTAAATATTTATTAACTATTTAATAACTATTGTACCTAGTTAAAATAAATACAAAGTTGCCTGTAAAATAAATATAAATCCTAAAATAGCTACAAAGTAACTATTAGTTATATTGCAGCTATCTTAGGGTTTATTTTACAGGTAAGTCTTTAGTTTTAAATAGGATTCATTTATTTAACTATAGTAAATTTATTTCGTTTTATTTAAATTATATTTAAGTTAGGGGGTGTTAGGGTTAGGGTTAGGGTTAGATTTAGGTTTAGGGGTTAATAACCTTATTATAGTAGCGGCGACGTTGCGGGCGGGAGATTAGGGGTTAATAATTGTAGGTAGGTGGCGGCGATGTTAGGGAGGGCAGATTAGGGGTTAATAAAATGTATTATAGTGTTTGCGAGGCGGGAGTGCGGCGGTTTAGGGGTTAATACATTTATTATAGTGGCGGCGATTTGCGGTCGGCAGATTAGGGGTTAATACTTGTAGTTAGATTGTGGCGACGTTGGGGGGGGGGGCAGATTAGGGGTTAATAACTATAATGTAGGGGTCGGCGGTGTTAGGGACAGCAGATTAGGGGTTAATAGCTATAATGTAGGCGGCGGCGATATCGGGTCGGCAGATTAGGGGTTAATACTTATAGTTAGATTGCGGCGACGTTGGGGGAGGCAGATTAGGGGTTAATAACTATAATGTAGGGGTCGGCGGTGTTAGGGACACCAGATTAGGGGTTAATAGCTATAATGTAGGCGGCGGCGATATCGGGTCGGCAGATTAGGGGTTAATACTTGTAGTTAGATTGCGGCGACGTTGGGGGAGGCAGATTAGGGGTTAATAACTATAATGTAGGGGTCGGCGATGTTAGGGACAGCAGATTAGGGGTTAATAGTTATAATGTAGGCGGCGGCGATATCGGGTCGGCAGATTAGGGGTTAATACTTGTAGTTAGATTGCGGCGACGTTGGGGGGAGGCAGATTAGGGGTTAATAACTATAATGTAGGGGTCGGCGGTGTTAGGGACAGCAGATTAGGGGTTAATAGCTATAATGTAGGTGGCGGCGATATTCGGTCGGCAGATTAGGGGTTAATAAAATAATGCAGGTGTCAGCGATAGCGGAGGCAGCAGATTAGGGGTTAATAAGTGTTAGATTAGGGGTGTTTAGAGACTCGGGGTACATGTTAGGGTGTTAGGTGCAGACTTAGTGTTTCCCCATAGGAAACAATGGGGCTGCGGTGTTAGTTTTTTTTCAGCCGAAACTCCCATTGTTTCCTATGGGGAAATGCCGAATCTTAACGAGCTAATTCGGATTTATTCGGAGATACGGCAGCTATTTCGGATTCATTCGGTAGATTCGGAAGTATTTTAATTCGGAAATCCGAATCGATCCGAATCTCCGAATTTACTGAATTTACCGAATTTCCGAATTAATCCGAAATGAACCGCACATGTCTACCCCACACTATGACTGTTTATCTGTATCTCTCTTTTCCTCCAAACTAAGGGATGGCCTCTCTGATGTGCCTCTACCTAACCTGGATTGGACACTGTTCTGTGATGGAAGTTTGAGGATGGTGAATGTTTCTGCTGTAGTCATGACAGATTCTGTTATAGAGGCCGAGCCCCTCCCATCTCACTACAGTGCCCAAGCGGCTGAGCTACATGCACTCACACTTGCTTGTCAGCTCTCAAAGGGCAGGTCAGTAAACATTTACACTGATAGTAAATATGCTTTAGGGATTGTATATGTCACTGGTCAATTATGGAAATTAAGGGGTTTTCTAACTTCTGCTGGTACCCAAATTGCCAATGCACCACAAGCTTCTGCATTCCTTGACTCAATCCATTTACCCACTTCCATCTCTGTCATGCATTGCAAAGCACACACCCACTCACAGGAACCCATTTCACTTTGTAATAGTTATGCTGATCAAATTGCTTAGCATGCAGCTTCTCTGCCATTTACACTACATTGTCTCTCTTTACACTTCTCTTCCTGAACAAACTGTTCACCTCTGGACTATTCTTGGTGTTACCTGTGACTTTTGGTATCTGGTCCACTCCAGATGGATGCCCTGCTCTACCTCAACCACACCTCTCTCTTATGCTATCCTTTCTGCATAACCAAACACACTGAGGTACCACACAACTTTGCCCCCCCCCCCCATCAAGCTGCAAAATGGGTTGTATTGAATTGTGAGACGTGCTCAATTCAATCCAAGGGGGGAACCTAAAGGCCCACCAGGCGGATGCCCATGGGCATTTGAAACTTTTGAATGTTTACAAATTGACTTTTCTGACATACCTCCCTGTAGGGGTTTCAAACATTTACTTGTGATAGTGGACCAACTTACTGGATGGGTCGAGGCCTTTCCTACAAGAACTGTGAAAGTCCAAGAAGTTGCCAAGTGAATGCTAAAAGAACTCATACCCAGGTTTGGCCTCCCAGAGTAATTGAATCTAACAGAGGAACACATTTCACAAGTAATATTATTCTGCAACTGACATTAGCCTTAGGCTTTCCTTGGCATCTCCATACCCCTTGGCATCCAGAAAAGCTCAGGCCAAGTGGAAAGAAAGAACCAGACCCTAAAACAGACTATTGCAAAAATTTGTTCTCAAGTAAGCCTTAAATGGGTAGATGCTTTGCCCCTAGCACTGTTTGTGACTCACACAAACCATAGGGGGACCCTCAAGCTCTCACCATATGAACTATTGTTTGGTAGGCCACCTCCTTTGTATAGTGCCAACACCTTACACCTGCCTGACCTTGCAGTAGGTGATGTATAACTAACTGCTTATCTTTTGCAACTGCAGACATTCTCTCCACAGACATGTCTCTCTCTCTCAGTCTTTGCCATTGGACATGACTGCACATTCCTTCCAGTCAGGTGACTTCATTTTAGTCCAGACCTATCAAAAAAAGCCACTGCAGCCTCTCTGGAAAGGTCCCTTCCTGGTTTTGCTGACTACTCCAACAGCTATCAAAGTTGCTGAGGTCGACTCTTGGATCCACTACTCCAGGTGTAAAAAATACAGCCCAGACAAAGAAGCAGCCTGCAACAAGCCAAAGAAAGAAGAAGCTGGGGCAACTAAGGCCTCTGAAGAAGGGGTAACCAAGACCCCTGACGACGATTGGTTAATTCAGACCCTCCTGGGTTTGAAACTCAGACTAACCAGAAATAGTGAAATCTCACTAGCTGAATGAGTGAAACTGAAAGATCTGTCTTTCTCTTATTTTCATTGTCTCACTCATCTGTTGATATCTTGAGTAACATCCCTCAATATGTCTCCTTTGTTTTGTGTCACACTTTTGACCATGCTCTCTTACTCTATTTCCCAATATGTGCCTTCTGGTCAGTGTGTTTGTCCTAACCCCTTTACTAAATACTCTTGTTCTGGTAACCTTGTATCTGTGGCAGTTTTTCCTCCTACTACTAGCTGCACTCAACAAGTAATTATACTCAAAGTTTGTATTTAAAGGTCCTAAGGGGTTTGTTATCCAGTCTATTTGCATAGCCCCACTAGTGAATGTGGTTTGAAAATTATGAAGTGGGTAGCTGAGAAATGAAAGTCACCCCTTCTTGCTTGACGTTCCCCTGTAACTACAATTGCCACAACCCCTATTTACCCCCACGATTCTTTCCCCCATAATGGTAATTTACCTAATGCCCAATTGTCCCCAGAGAACTATTCTTTAGGTGAATGGGGACTAAACTCACACGTTGTCCTACTCCAAACTATAGCCAATCACACAGAGGGCAATTGTTATATTTGTGCTCGCATTCCCACTCATCATAAGAGGGGTATTCCTCTTATGGGTATTAATGTTGATTTGTTTACCTTTGATTTGTCTACTTTTATTCCTCCAGGTACACCATTGTTCAACCCATCAGGTAATTTTATCTCTTTGGGAGGCACCTCATATGGTACTATCTGCAGGGAAATTGGCCAAGGTACGGTGCGGTTGGGTGCCTCCCTATGTGAGTATGTAATCTCCAGTAATGGCACTCATTTCCAGCTGGTAAATTTCTCTGGAATGATCCTGACTGTGAATCATAATCTCACTGCATTTTTTTTGTTTCCTCCAGGGCCCCAATTGTACTTTTGTTTCCCCATCCCTTGTACAATCTTTCCTCAGCAGACCACCCCCTGGGTTGTATTTATATGTGGACAGACAGCGGTGTCAGTCCTCCCTGGTAACTCTACAGCCATCTGCTTCCTGGGTGTGGTAACCCCAGCCATCCGTGTTGTCCCCACGCTGCCCTTGGGCCCAATTCGCAATAAACATGAATCTGAAAGCTTGCTGCCCCCCCTTGTCCAACAGTATGCTGGAGATTCAACTGGTCGAGCTATCCTCCCGGCCGTTGGTGTCTACCTGAATCATCAGGACATCATCATGTTATCTGTGACACTACAGACCTTCATGAATGAGAGTGCAGGAGTTGTTCAGAGTGTGGCCCAAGAGTTGAAGCAGCTTAGACAACTAGCATTGCAGAATAGGATGGTCCTTCATTACTTCCTCGCTTCCCAAGGAGGGGAGGGGGGTGTAGTCTTGTGAGCAAAGAATGTTGTACCTATGTTACTGATCAATCACTTAATTTGAGTCACCATCTCACAGTTATTAGGTCCCTATCCCAGGATGTCCAAGATGTGATTGATGACAAATTTTGCCTTGGAGGTATTTTTAACCATCTTTTTGATTGGCTACCTAATTTGGGATGGTTACACTCCCTTTTTCTGTATGGCATTGCTATTATAGTATGCCTTATCCTGATGTGTTGCTGTATACAATGTGTACCTGGTCTAATCCCTACATGCAAGAATGTTTTCACTGTGTCTCATTCTTCTCCCAAATACTTGTTTCCCTCTATCTGTTTTGAATCTCCCCACCATGTTGAGATCTCTCTTGACCCTGATTTCTTCTGAGTTCACCTACTTCTCTCCTACTCTATGTCTCTTTTGACCTCTTGATCTTACAATGTTATTATCTACCCACCAGCTGTGCCCTAAAATTCCCTGTCTTATCCCTATGCAGGATGCACTACGTCCCTAGGATCGTCTAGAACTTTCCTACATTGGGAAACTGGCCACGGAGAGACCATGGACCATCATCTACCTTGATGGCCACCCCGGTCGTAGCCTGTATACCCATAACCCACTCCTTTTTCCCTCCCTGGTGGTTTCTATTTCTTCATTGTCTTTCTGTATTGTTTTATTTTGATTTCATATTGCATTACCTTATACTTACACTCTCTATATTTCCTTCACAGGTGCAGAATTCCTTCACCTCCCAAACATGCCATGATACTGCCTGACAACCCACTATTCGCCATCAACTCTGCAAGAATGATGGGGATTGTTAATTGTTGTTAATAAATCTGGGAGGGGATGTTTCTGCACTATGTCATGCCACACACATATGTCATGCCACACACACATTTACAGCATAGGAATGTTTAGGTAGTTGTCTACTCCACCCGATGGCGACTAGCGTCCGGTAATAGCGGAATTGCCTACTACCTAATAACTTCACTCCTACCTTGTTTTTGCTTACCCTCTTGTAGTCCTGTGAACCATCTTGGACGCGAGCACCCATGTACTAATAGCATTGTGATTGTAATTGTCAAACCGCCATGAGTCACATTAAGTTTTTGTGATCGCAGCACTTTGACGTTTGCGATCAAAGGGGGGAATGTTATGAGCTGCTTATTCTATTTTCATTATTTTATATGTTTAACCAAACTTTTCCTTTTCTTTTACTGAACTCTTCTCTGAAACTGCAGATATATTACTTCTGTATTTTCCAGCAATTCACTCCTGACCTAATAAGTGATGTATCTTTAACAACTTACTTTTAGCCTAAAAAGTATATATCAGTACATCTTAAAGTTATGGCTTCTCCCATACATTGTTTTTTTAAATATCTGAAACTCAAGGTAAAATCCAAGGCTTCTCTCTACAGTATCAACTTCTCAATCCAATTAGCCAGCTAGCCTCTGGTCACATTCCAAGAAAACATATCTCCCAAATTTTAACATAGAGGACCTGTTTTTTTTCTTCCTTTCCTAGTAACCACTAATCATGTGAGATTTATTGGCCAATCATTATCAGCCAATTAGCTCTCTGCTTTGTAAGTTACTGTAATAGTATAAAAATGCATGTATATGAAAATGTGTTAGTCTTGCGTTGCTGTTTTTTGTTCTGGGACACTGTTGCAACAGTGTAATAAAGATTACCTCTCCTGAGGTGAGCCCTTGTTTGATAAATATCTGGTCTGGACCTCTTTATTACTGCACCTGAGACGAGCTCACTCACGACATTAGGGACAGCAGATTAGGGGTTCATAGGTATAATGTAGGTGGCGGCGATGTCCGGTCGGTAGATTAGGGGTTAAATAATTTTATTATAGTGTTTGTGATGTGGGGGGGCCTCGGTTTAGGGGTTTATAGGTAGTTTATGGGTGTTAGTGTACTTTGTAGCACTGTAGTTAAGAGCTTTATGTTCCGGCGTTAGCCCATAAAACTCTTAACTACTGACTTTTTTATGCAGTAGGAGTCTTGGAGGTAGAGGTTGTACCGCTCACTTCTTCCAAGACTCGTAATAACAGCGTTAGGCAAATCCCATAGAAAAGATTGGATACGCAATTGACGTAAGGGTAAAAAGTCGCGGAAGAAAAGTGAGCGGTGAGCCTCTACCTGCCATACTCGTAATACCAGCGGGCGTTAAAAAGCAGCGTTAGGACCCCTTAACGCTGCTTTTTAAGGCTAACGCAGAACTCGTAATCTAGGCGAGTGAGTGTTTAGTCTGAATAGAAATACTGAAATCTTGTTCTTAAAAACCAATATCCCATAGATACAAAAGGAGAAGTTATTTATAAAAAAAAAAATAATAATAAAATAATTACATAAAAGTATAAATGAAGCTTTCTTACAAAAAAACGAAACCAGTTTATGAAATAAAGAGACTATGTTCTGAATGGAGGTTAAATTCCCACATTTAGACCTAGATTAAAAGATTTGCGCTATAAAGGGTGCGAAAAGAACGCAACAAAAGTTGCTTTATTTCACCCTCCATAGCGCTGCCATTACAAGTTTTTAAAAAGCCGCCTTGTGCGTGCGATATAGTGGCGATAAGCTCCATGCCGCACAAAAGCCAAGGGCTGATTTGACATGCTTGTGCACGCTTTCCCTATAGACATCAATGTCTTTGTGACCACTGCTCGCCAGAAACACGGGGCATCAAGCCCCATTCGGAGCTTGATAAATATGCCCCAAAATCTTCTTAACAGATGAAACTTTGACTTTATATGGGCTATCAATATAGTTAAATAATACATTTAATAGTTTAAGGCTATTCCACTGCCCTCTGATTGGAGTTTAATGAGTTTAATGAAAAACCCACATGCAGGTTAGTGAAAAGACTACAGGCCTAACCCATGTGTGTCTCAAAGAATTGATCACAGTTAAAGGCAGCATGCACAACATGGTGTTTATATACAGTTTTTGTGTTGACATTAACAAAAGTGTTTTTTCCTTCTTAAACCCTTTATGGCGGAATAATAGTTTTCACATAGGAACAAAGTTCTGATGTAAACACTATTGGTAAAAATGAAATCACGTGATTGTCTATGTGATCAGGTGATTTCAAGGCTGGGATCGGATCATGGGGGACGGTTTACACTGCTAGGCACGCCCCCAGGACGATCCTTACCTTCCCCAAAGGGGGAAGTTGCAGGACCCATTATGTGGTAGGAGGTTCCATGCCTTCGTAACTGCGTTAAAGCCCAGAGCTGTTAGAATGGCATGGAACATCTTAACCGCATAAAGTGTAAAATATGCTCATTGTTAAATGCAAAACACAATAGTTACCAGTTACTGCCTGCCGAGTTTTTTATGCAATGGTAAAATGGAATAAGAAAGTAAACAGAAGCCGTGAAGCCATATTGTTTAAGCTTTACACGTGTCTATTAGGAGCAACTATACAAACAGGGTCTAAATCTGTACAGCTAGCTCCCAGTAGTGCTGTTCTGAAGGTGCTTGTGTTTAACCTCTTTCTTCTTAGCTGTAACTCTTATGGATCAATACAACGTCATGCAGCAAATGATGTTGTGCTCTAGATTATCTGCAGTTATGGGAGTCAATGGAAAGTAAAAAGGGGTCAAATTCCTTCTGGGATTTTGCTCTCTTATCTGAACACAAGCACCACAAGAGTTGCTCTTTTGATTTTCTATGAGCAGCCATTATTAAAATGGTGCGCTGCTCCTGTGTAAAACAGGCAAATCTTTACTGGTGCAGTTGTTGTCACTGATAGTGCTATGTTCAGGAGTAAATTATTTACCACCCACTGATTTTTTGATTTTTTTTGCAGAAGCCCATTCTAGCTGTTTCTAAGATTGAAAGACAAGGATTACAAATTTCAACATTAACTGCATTTGTTTTATGGTTTTATACTTAATTAAAATATTTCTTAGCTATTCATGGGCTGTCTCTTTTTAACTCGCTGAGATGATAAGTATTTTGTTTTTGTGCTTATTATACACTGGTGTAATTCTTGTGATCCTGTTTAAGATTATTAAAGGGATAGTATAGTCAAATATGTTCTTTCATGATTCAGATAGAGCATGACATTTTAAGCAACTTTCTAATTTACTCCTATTATCAATTTGTCTTCATTCTCTTGGTATCTTTATTTTATAAAGTTGGAATGTAAGCTTAGAAGCCGGCCCATTTTTTATTCAGCACCTGGGTAGTACTTGCTGATTGGTGTCTTAATATAGCAATCCAATTAGCAAGTGCTGCCCAGGTACTGAACCAAAAATGGGTCGGCTCCTATGCTTACATTGCTGCTTTTCTAAATAAAGATACCAAGAGAACAAAGAAAAATTGATAATAGGAGTAAATTAGAAAGTTGCTTAAAATTGTATGCTCTATCAAAATCATGAAAGTTTATTTTTGACTAGACTATCCCTTTAAGTAATAGTATTGGAGGAACAGTTTTTTAATATTTAGTAAGGTATAAGTAAAACAATCTGTACTTTGTATACTGCCAAGAGGCCTAAACAGCACTAAGCACCTAAACAGTTCTTGGTTGCCAAAATTAATTATTCACAGCTATGCAAACAAAGCCTAAGCAAGCCAATGGCAGTAGGCATATCTGTGTAGCCACTAATCCCCAGCTGGCTCCTAGTAGCACATTACCCTACCTAGATATACTTTTCAGCAAAGGACACCAAGAGAACAAAGTGAATTTGATAATAAAAGTTCATTGAAAAGTCTCTTAAAACTCCATGCTTAACCAGAACCAAGATTCTTCTTTTTTATTCCTTGTCCCTTTAAACCAATGTTTCTGTACAAACAAGTGCTTGTAAGCCATTACTTATCAATAAAGAAGCGTGGCAATTATGTTTTTGTAGCTAGTGAGCAATCAGCTTTAACCCTTTGAGTGCTAATGACCGATCTGAGCCGTCACAGAGTTTCCCACTCTGGTGCTAATGACGGCTCAGAGCCGTCACTAGCACTCTCCCACCTTGAGGGAGATCTGGGGGCTCCCACCCGCTCCTACCCCGGCGATCGTACCTGTAGAGTGACAGCCATTGCCGGGGCTTCCCATTTTACGTGGTGACGTCAAGCGCAATAACGTGATGACGTCACCGCACAACTTTATTTATACTTGACAATGTTAAGTATAGGAGCAGGGAGCATGCTGCTTAGAAGCCTGTATCTCAGGCATCTAAGCAGCTACAGACCCCCAAGACCCACCATTGGAAAGGTAATCGCCTAACCTTTCCAACAGTGTGAGTGTTAAAAAAAATTGTTAAAAAAAAAACAAAAACAAAAAAACATTAAAAAATATTAGCACCCAGGAGGGAAAGTGCTTAGCACTCAAAGGGTTAAACATTTTTACCTTTTGTTTCATACAAATTTTTGTTTAACATGTTTAAACATTAATAATCCTTTAGAAGAATGTTACGTTTCTTTTATATATCCTTTTTAACATCTTGGTTGCTACAGAGTGTTGCAACATAATGCAGCTAAAGAGTTAAACAGCCAGGAGAGTAAAGTTGAAAGTGAAACAGATTTGTAATCTTTTGTTAAAACAGTGGTGGGGGGGGGGGGGGCAGGGTAAAAAGACCGCGAAGATATTGATGAAGAAGGACCTGTTTATAAATGGAGCCCAAGAAGAATAGCAGCCGACGTCATCTTATGTTTGGGGTAAATACTAATAAGGTCTTGTTTTTAAAGGGTTTGTTCTAATTGGTTTAAACATTTTAATCAGTCCAGGACACTAACTGAGTAACCCATTCTACTCTGCTAGAGAGGTCTGCAGCTCATTGTGTACTGAGGGGGTTAAAGTATCAAAAAAATAAAAATTATTAGGAAATAAACCTACTAAATTATGTGAATTTACAACAGGATTTTCTTTTTGATAAATTGCAGAGAAAAAAAGTATAAATAGCATTATTTTGTAGCTGTTTTTTTTATTACTATTAAAGGGACAGTAAAAACTGTGATGTTTAAATAAAATGTTATGCACAGTAAAACAACCTTGCAATATACTTTAAATTTTTATTTTTCTACCCTTTTTATGTAATTTAGCTCTGAGAATTTGAGATTTTTTTAATTCTAAGATCCTAAAATGCACCCTGCGGACTTCTGAAATTTACCCTGCTCCATATTTTTTACCTTATTACCTTTAAATGATAACAAATGTAAAACAAAGTATTTTATGCTAATAATCTATAGTTACTAGTCTTGTTGTCTGCAGACTAGGGTCCAGACTGGCCCTTGCAAATAAAGCAAATCCTGGGTGACACTGAAAAACAATTGCAGTAAAAATGTTTAGATGTGGCTGATATATTCCTCTATAGCAACACAGCCAACAGAAATGTCTTGTAATTACAAGGTTACAGTCCCTTAAAGAGATTTCATTAACAAAAAGTGCCTTGCAAATTATTATATCAGAGCAATGAGGCTGAGAACATGTGACACACGATTTAAGGGGTCTAACACCAGGTATCACTAGCTATCGTTAAAATAACACTATGGGGACGATTTATCATTGTGCGGGCGGACATGACATGCTGTCTGCATTTATCGTTGCACATTTATCGTTGCATGTTCGTGTGAAATGCTTGTGCAATGCCGCCCCCTGCACATTCGTGGCCAATCCGCCCCTAGCAGGGGGTGTCAATCAACCCGATCGTATCTAATCGGGATGATTGCTGTTCGCCGCCTCAGAGGTGGCGGGCCAGTTAAGGAGCAGCGGTCTTATGACCGCTGCTTCTTAACTCCTGATTCCGGCGAGCCTGAAGGCTCACCCGGAATAAGCAGCTTGACTGCTTCTTAAACCGGCCCCTATGTATCACTATAATTACACTATGAAATAAAAAATCATATTGCTCAAATTTCTTTCTTTGTGATAAAAAAAATCTGCAACAAATTTACATTTATCATATTTAAAATTTATATAAATTCTCATTAAAAGCTTTGAAACTTTCAAATAACCTTAAAAAATAAATATCATTGGATATGTTAGTTTAAAGAATTACCATATACTGATAAAGCAATAAACCTAATAACCAACACCTCAATTACTGTACAATTCAATATACACAATGAGACTTTGCATTGCAACTTGTGACTCATTTTTTTGTTTAAAGGTATATACAAGTAAAAACAAATTCACTAATATATCAGAGCATTTTATTATTGCACTATTACTTTGCTATAACTATGGGTTTACCTATACAAAGGTGTGAAAAACATAGATAAACTCAACTGCAGAGCTGCAATACACTAACGCTCCAGAGCTAAACATAACTTGTGATTGGTGGCTATGCACATATGCCTCTTGTCATTGACTCACTGGCTGGCTGTGTTCAGCTACAGACCAGTAGTGTGTTTTTTTTTTCTCCTTATATTAAACTATATACACAGGATGCTAACAATTAGCGTTGCTTGTAAATTTTGTTTTGAATGTGCAGATTCTTATTTATAGTATAGAGCTGTGTTTTTCAATTCCAGTCCCCGGGGCACACTGCCAGGCCATATTTTTAAGATTACTTTGGGTGAGATCAGATTATTAACCATGGCTACTGATCAGCTGATCATTTCACAAGTCCTTTAGTTCATATGTCCTGTTAGTGTGACCTAACGACAAGAATAGGGATAAAGGATGGTTGATTTGCTAATAGACAATATAATAAAAGTGCTTTTATGTTTTTGTCACTAATAATTCTTCTAGCAATGCACTAACACCATTTCCGATACAAACACGATTAAAAGAATAAAAGATATTTTGGAACAAGCGTTGGATAACCTGAGAGAGGACAGTTTTAAACGATTCAAGAGGAAACTTAATTGCTGTCCGGTGCCTCATGGGTACAACAATATTTCATGGAACCAGCTGCAAAATATAACAGTGGACGACATGGTTGACCTTCTCATCAGTCACTACACAGCTGAACATGCACCCAAACTGGTCATACAGATAATGGAAGACATCAACGAACGGCAGGCCGGTGTGCACCTCCAAAAATTATTGAAAGCAGGTGAGCACCTGGCTGTCTACAATACACTTTGGGTTAGATTACAAGTGAGGTGCAAACGGTTTAGCGCTAGCGCAATCGTGTTTTTGCAAGCCATTTTCATTGCATTGATATTATAAGTGGAGCAAAATCGCGATTGCACTAGCACAATCGTCCTTTACGCTTTAAACCTTACCGCAATCTCAGAGCTGTGGTTAACTGTTTTCCAAAACAAAAATGTTGCCAAACGCTTCAAAAATACATTACAAAGTATAGTTACACTCATATTAACACTGTCTAATTAAAATAATTTAAAAAAAATATTGCACAAAATAGTTATAAGGGCTCAACAATATGAGATCTCAGGTGTTAGAGAAAAAAAAGGCTGCAAAGGGATTTAACATTGAGACACATACAGATACATGTATTTGTATGTGTGTATATATATATATATTTACAGTCATATATACACATATACAAACATTAATATATATGTACGCACTTATAGACGTATATATATATATATATATAAGTGCATTAGAGTCCTTTGCTATTAAGTAGATTAAAACATGATCAAATATATTTATGCAATATATTTATATTTAATAAAGATTTTAACTATGTATTTACTGTAAATATTTCACATTTACTAATGCGAATATGCTATGTTGTTTGCGTGATGGATGTTTTTTGTTTTTTTCTCTATTGATTTCTATGGGGAATGTGAAAATGCGATGGTGTTTGCGCGATCTCGGATCTAAGGTTTTTTTTTCCACTTTTTTGTCTCCATTGATCTCTATGGGGGAATACATGCATGCGCACGTGAAAACTTAAGTTAGGTTTTCCGCGCTATTCAACTTAATGCTAGTGCATTAAATAAGTTTGTTTGGAACTTGTAATATGAACATAACCTGAAAAGCACAAAATTAAAATCCTAGCGGAGTTTTCGCTTACGCAAAAAAGAAAAATTACTGCACCACTTGTAATCTAGCCATTTATCTCAAAGCTATTCTTATTTGCACAACTGAACAACTTTTTGAGTTATACAATTTAAACTCATGCAACTTTATATTGTTTATTAAACTAAAATTATCCCCAACTACAAATTGACATGTACATGTATGTGAACTCTGCGTACAAATATCGACAATGTTACTCTCGACTGACTTTTCTCATTTGCAGAAGTAAATATTTAGGGCTAGATTACAAGTGGAGCGCTAAATTATCCTGAACCCGCAAACGTGCAAATTTGCCCGTTTGTAGGCGCGCAATAAATAACCAGCCATTACAAGTGGCTGGTTATTGCTGCCGTGAGCTCACGTAGCAATTAGCACTCAGAAAATTAACCAGAGATTAAATCTCTTGTTAATTTTCTAAAAGTGCCCAACATGCCCTCTAAATAAAGTTGGCGGCGTTGGGGTGTTAGAAAAAAAAATGCCACTGAAAAGTGCCTTTACTTTGCGGTCTATGGGAACTGTGTGTTCCCAGTAAATATATATGCATATGCTTATTTATATATATATATATATATATATATATATATATGCATTGAGGAAAAAGTTATTTGATCCCCTGCTGATCTTGTACGTTTGCCCACTGATAAAGAAATGATCAGTCTGTAATTTTAATGGTAGGTTTATTTGAACAGTGAGAGACAGAATAAGAACAAAAAAAAAACGGAAAACGCATTTCAAAAAAGTTATAAATAGATTTGTATTTTAATGAGTGAAATATGTACAGATAGCCCTCAGTTTACGCCGGGGTTAGGTTCCAGAACGAATGGTTGTAAATCGAAACCGTTGTAAATTGAAACCCATTTTATAATGTAAGTCAATGGGAAGTGAAGGAGATAGGTTCCAGGCCCCTCTCAAAATTGTCATAAGTAACACCTAATACATTATTTTGAAAGCTTTGAAATGAAGACTTTAAATGCTAAACAGCATTATAAACGTAATAAAATAATCACACAACACAGAATATATCATTAAACTAAGTTAAATGAAGAAAAACATTTGCCAAGCAGCATTATAAACCTAATAAAATAATCACACAACACAGACTTCACTTGCATTTTTCTGCAAACAGCTCTTTCTATGCATTCCAAACTGGACTGATTTATAGTCAGGAAGATTTTGTTCCTTTGAAATCTGCTCAATAGCTAAGGTCTGGTTAAACTGATTAATTTCAGCTTGCTTGGTTTTGCTGCAACACAAGCGGACAGCTCCACCTACTGGCTATTATAATAAATGCACTGCTTCTCAATAGCAGTCACATGACTGAAAAAAAAAGGTTGTTATTCTGAAACGGTGTAAATTGAACCGTTGTAAAACGAGGGCCACCTGTATTTGATTTCCTATCAATCAGCAACATTTCCGGCTCCCAGATGTCTTTTATACAGGTAACGAGCTGAGATTAGGAGCACTCTCTTAAAGGGTTGATGGACGGGCCATGTACTGTCTAATCTTGGGAGAGAACCTCTTTCCCTCAATCAGGGAATTGAAAATGGGTCGTGGATGGGTATTCCAGCATGAGAGTGACCCAAAACACACTACCAAGGCAATAAAGGAGTGGCTCAAGAAGAAGCACATTAAGGTCCTGGAGTGGCCTAATCAGTCTCCAGACCTTAATCCCATAGAAAATCTGTGGAGGGAGCTGAAGGAGAGAGAGAGAGACGCGTGTCAGATGTCTTGGGAGTAATCCTAGCATTTGTATATGCTATTGTGAATAAACCTGGTACTGACATTATACAGACTCTATTTCTTTCCTAAGATATGGTGAGTCCACGGAATCATCAATTACTAGTGGGGATATCACTCCTGGCCAGAGGGAGGAGGCAAAGAGCACCACAGCAAAGCTGCTATATATGTCACTTCCCTTACCCATAACCTCCTCCAGTCATTCTCTTTGCCTGCGGTGCAAGGAGGAGGTGAAGTTTTGTTGTCTGATCTACAATCGAGATTTTTTTATTTTAAAGCAGAGTAGGTTTGCTCTGATCTTTCTAAAGGGTCTAGTCTTAGCCCATGTCAGTCTCTTCAGTAGGGAAATAGTGGCTTTTAAGCAATTGGGAACTTGTGGGGTACAATCCTCACTGCGTTTTCCCAAAACATTTTGCTGCCCTATTTAGATAGTCTGAGTAAGTTTACTCAGTCTTTCTGTATTTCCACAGGTCCATGTGAGGGAAAGTATCCTCTCAAACCAGGTGAGCTGTCCTGCTGCCGGACAGATGAATATTAAGTTTTATTTTTCTATGTAGACGGGAAAAAATTGGCACTTATTCAGCTGAAACGCTGCAGGGGGACGTTTTTTGTTGGCACTGTTAGTGTCAGGAGTTATTCATTTTATTGATGGCTCAGTAAGGATCCGTTTTTAGTAACAGATTATGTACTTTTTTGAGGGGTTTTATTGTTTGTTTTTAAGCCTGTTTTTCAAGAGAGTTATTTAAAAAAAAAGGAGGTTCTGATTCTGTGATGTCAGAGTTTTTGGCGCTTTTTTCACTTCCTGTAAGAGTGAGGTGCGCATATTTCAGATGGTCCTGCTGTTTAGAAGGCTTCTTGCTGTTTTTGCTTCTCTGGAAATCCGGATTGTAAACGGGATTGTTCTTTTCCTCAGTTTGCTGCGGGTTGCTGGACAGGTAGGGCACTCAGTAATTCTGCTGAGGTGTAGAGTGTTGCTTGGGGTATGTTTTCTTGATTTGGTAAATTTAAAAGGAACATTTATTTAAGAACATTTTTTTGGTTCTGTATTATATCCTTTGTTAAAAGATATATATATAAAAAAAAAGGTTTAAAAAAAAAAGTTTTTGTATTATGAATTAGGAGGCTGTGCAGGATGTTACCTGTAGCTTATAGAAATACACTTTTTGACCATGAGTCATCATTAGCTAAGGCAGATGCTGTTCAGGAGCCTTCTATTTCAGATGTGCCGCAGCTTTCTCCTCAAGCGTCCCAATCCTATTCATCTGCACATGCAGTGCCCTGCGTTTCCTCTCATGCTCCGTCTGGAGTTACTTTGCAAGATATTGCTGCCCAGGTATCTTCTGCGGTATCTGAGGCGCTGTCTGTTTTTCCCATGCTGCAGGGAAAACACAAAAGAAAAATGAAAGAAACAGTAGGTAAGTTTTCTGATCCTGAAGTGGCTAATCAAAGTATTTCCTCTCTGAAGTCTGAGAATGAAGATTCTTCGGGTGCATCTAAGGGTGAAATTTCGGATTCAGGCAGTATAATTCCTTCTACTGATGCTGAAGTTGTGTGGAAGGCTTGCTCAACTAAGAAATTGTTTAAACATTTATTTTTTCTGTACCTCTGATTTCGCAAATGCTATTAAATGTACAGATTGGTTTGAACTTTATTTTTCCAAGGATGTTGCTGTTAAGGCGCTGCCACAGCTTTCTCCTTTTATGTCCCAAGCCTATATGGTGTCAGATGCAGTGCCCTGTGGTTCCTCTCAATCTCCTTGAGGAGTGTATTTGCTTTCAGAAAATGCAAGCTCAGGTATCTTCTGCGGTATCTGTGGCTTGGTCAGTTTTCCTTTACTTCAAGGAAAAAGCAAGAGGACATTTTAAGTCTCAGATAAGAGGGTTTCTGCTCCACATGCTGCTGTCTTTTTCCAAGTTAGTGTGGAGGATTCGCCAGTAGTTTTGGAGGCTGAAATCTCAGATCTGGACAGTATAATTCCTTCATCTGTTACTGAAGTGGTTTCCTTCAGTTGTTTGCTTCAAAGCCTCTTATATTGTAAGGAGGTCTTGGCTGACTGGTTGACACCGATCCCTATCGTTGTCTTTCCTTCTGAGTTTTGAGACTTTGTTTGGGTCATGTCCAATCTAAGGGGCAGATTTATCTTTCTAGAGTATCTGCAATTCAAGTAGGATGAGAGGCATTCTTTGAACTGGATTCAGAGTCTTCATCTCTGGGAGTGACAGTTTCAGTCCCAGTTTGGGAACGGGATAACATAATTTATGCTTACCTGATAAATTCCTTTCTTCTGTTGTGTGATCAGTCCACGGGTCATCATTACTTCTGGGATATTATCTGCTCCCCTACAGGAAGTGCAAGAGGATTCACCCAGCAGAGTTGCTATATAGCTCCTCCCCTCTACGTCACCTCCAGTCATTCGACCAAAGACCAACGAGAAAGGAGAAGCCAAGGGTGTAGTGGTGACTGGATTATAATTTAAAAAATATTTACCTGCCTTAAAAAACAGGGCGGGCCGTGGACTGATCACACAACAGAAGAAAGGAATTTATCAGGTAAGCATAAATTATGTTTTCTTCTGTTATGTGTGATCAGTCCACGGGTCATCATTACTTCTGGGATACCAATACCAAAGCAAAAGTACACGGATGACGGGAGGGATAGGCAGGCTCATTATACAGAAGGAACCACTGCCTGAAGAACCTTTCTCCCAAAAATAGCCTCCGAAGAAGCAAAAGTGTCAAATTTGTAAAATTTGGAAAAAGTATGAAGCGAAGACCAAGTTGCAGCCTTGCAAATCTGTTCAACAGAGGCCTCATTCTTAAAGGCCCAAGTGGAAGCCACAGCTCTAGTAGAATGAGCTGTAATTCTTTCAGGAGGCTGCTGTCCAGCAGTCTCATAGGCTAAACGAATTATACTACGAAGCCAGAAGGAGAGAGAGGTAGCCGAAGCCTTATGACCTCTCCTCTGACCAGAGTACACGACAAACAGGGAAGACGTTTGTCGAAAATCCTTAGTTGCCTGCAAGTAGAACTTGAGGGCACGAACTACATCCAGATTGTGTAGAAGACGTTCCTTCTTTGAAGAAGGATTTGGACACAAGGATGGAACAACAATCTCTTGATTGATATTCCTGTTAGTGACTACCTTAGGTAAGAACCCAGGTTTAGTACGCAGAACTACCTTGTCTGAGTGAAAGATCAGATAAGGGGAATCACAATGTAAGGCTGATAACTCAGAGACTCTTCGAGCTGAGGAAATAGCCATTAAAAATAGAACTTTCCAAGATAACAATTTTATATCAATGGAATGAAGGGGTTCAAACGGAACCCCCTGTAAAACGTTAAGAACTAAGTTTAAACTCCATGGCGGAGCAACAGTTTTAAACACAGGCTTGATCCTAGCTAAAGCCTGACAAAAGGCCTGGACGTCTGGGTTTTCTGACAGACGCCTGTGAAACAAGATGGACAGAGCTGAGATCTGTCCCTTTAATGAGCTAGCCGATAAACCCTTTTCTAAACCTTCTTGTAGAAAAGACAATATCCTAGGAATCCTAACCTTACTCCAGGAGTAATCTTTGGATTCACACCAGTATAGGTATTTACGCCATATCTTATGGTAAATCCTTCTGGTAACAGGCTTCCTAGCCTGTATCAGGGTATCAATAACCGACTCAGAAAAACCACGTTTTGATAAAATCAAGCGTTCAATTTCCAAGCAGTCAGCTTCAGAGAAGTTAGATTTTGATGTTTGAATGGACCCTGAATCAGAAGGTCCTGTCTTAGAGGTAGAGACCAAGGCGGACAGGATGACATGTCCACTAGATCTGCATACCAAGTCCTGCGTGGCCATGCAGGCGCTATTAGAATCACTGATGCTCTCTCCTGTTTGATTTTGGCAATCAATCGAGGAAGCAGCGGGAAGGGTGGAAACACATAAGCCATCCTGAAGTTCCAAGGTGCTGTCAAAGCATCTATCAGAACCGCTCCCGGATCCCTGGATCTGGATCCGTAGCGAGGAAGTTTGGCGTTCTGGCGAGACGCCATGAGATCTATCTCTGGTTTGCCCCAACGTCGAAGTATTTGGGCAAAGACCTCCGGATGAAGTTCCCACTCCCCCCGGATGAAAAGTCTGGCGACTCAAGAAATCCGCCTCCCAGTTCTCCACTCCCGGGATGTGGATTGCTGACAGGTGGCAAGAGTGAGACTCTGCCCAGCAAATTATCTTTGATACTTCCATCATTGCTAGGGAGCTTCTTGTCCCTCCCTGATGGTTGATGTAAGCTACAGTCGTGATGTTGTCCGACTGAAACCTGATGAACCCCCGAGTTTTTAACTGGGGCCAAGCTAGAAGGGCATTGAGAACTGCTCTCAATTCCAGAATGTTTATTGGCAGGAGACTTTCCTCCTGACTCCATTGTCCCTGAGCCTTCAGAGAATTCCAGACAGCGCCCCAACCTAGTAGGCTGGCGTCTGTTGTTACAATTGTCCAGTCCGGCCTGCTGAATGGCATCCCCCTGGACAGATGTGGCCGAGAAAGCCACCATAGAAGAGAGTTTCTGGTCTCTTGATCCAGATTCAGAGTGGGGGACAAATCTGAGTAATCCCCATTCCACTGACTCAGCATGCACAATTGCAGCGGTCTGAGATGTAGGCGTGCAAAGGGTACTATGTCCATTGCTGCTACCATTAAGCCGATCACCTCCATGCATTGAGCTACTGACGGGAGTTGAATGGAATGAAGGACACGGCATGCATTTAGAAGCTTTGTTAATCTGTCTTCTGTCAGATAAATCTTCATTTCTACAGAATCTATAAGAGTCCCCAGGAATGGAACTCTTGTGAGAGGAAAGAGAGAACTCTTCTTTTCGTTCACTTTCCATCCATGCGACCTTAGAAATGCCAGAACTAACTCTGTATGAGACTTGGCAGTTTGAAAGCTTGAAGCTTGTATCAGAATGTCGTCTAGGTACGGAGCTACCGAAATTCCTCGCGGTCTTAGTACCGCCAGAAGGGCACCCAGAACCTTTGTGAAGATTCTTGGAGCCGTAGCCAATCCGAATGGAAGGGCTACAAACTGGTAATGCCTGTTTAAGAAGGCAAACCTTAGATACCGGTAATGATCTTTGTGAATCGGTATGTGAAGGTAAGCATCCTTTAAATCCACTGTGGTCATGTACTGACCCTTTTGGATCATGGGTAAGATTGTCCGAATAGTTTCCATTTTGAACGATGGAACTCTTAGGAATTTGTTTAGGATTTTTAAATCCAAGATTGGCCTGAAAGTTCCCTCTTTTTTGGGAACCACAAACAGGTTTGAGTAAAACCCTTGTCCTTGTTCCGACCGCGGAACCGGATGGATCACTCCCATTAATAATAGATCTTGTACACAGCGTAGAAACGCGTCTTTCTTTATTTGGTTTGTTGACAACCTTGACAGATGAAATCTCCCTCTTGGGGGAGAGAATTTGAAGTCTAGAAGGTATCCCTGAGATATGATCTCTAGCGCCCAGGGATCCTGGACATCTCTTGCCCAAGCCTGGGCGAAGAGAGAGAGTCTGCCCCCCCACTAGATCCGGTCTCGGATCGGGGGCCCTCGGTTCATGCTGTCTTAGGGGCAGCAGCAGGTTTCCTGGCCTGCTTGCCCTTATTCCAGGACTGGTTAGGTTTCCAGCCTTGTCTGTAACGAGCAACAGCTCCTTCCTGTTTTGGTGCAGTGGAAGTTGATGCTGTTCCTGATTTGAAATTCTGAAAGGGACGAAAATTAGACTGTCTAGCCTTAGCTTTGGCTTTGTCTTGAGGTAGAGCGTGGCCCTTACCTCCTGTAATGTCAGCAATAATTTCTTTCAAACCGGGCCCAAATAAAGTTTGCCCCTTGAAAGGTATATTAAGTAATTTGGACTTAGAAGTTACATCAGCCGACCAGGATTTTAGCCACAGCGCCCTACGTGCCTGAATGGCGAATCCTGAATTCTTAGCCGTAAGTTTGGTTAAATGTACTACGGCCTCCGAAATGAATGAATTAGCTAGTTTAAGGACTCTAAGCCTGTCCGTAATGTCGTCCAGCGTAGCTGAACTAAGGTTCTCTTCCAGAGACTCAATCCAAAATGCTGCCGCAGCCGTAATCGGCGCGATGCATGCAAGGGGTTGTAATATAAAACCTTGTTGAACAAACATTTTCTTAAGGTAACCCTCTAATTTTTTATCCATAGGATCTGAAAAAGCACAGCTATCCTCCACCGGGATAGTGGTGCGCTTAGCTAAAGTAGAAACTGCTCCCTCCACCTTAGGGACCGTTTGCCATAAGTCCCGTGTGGTGGCGTCTATTGGAAACATCTTTCTAAATATTGGAGGGGGTGAGAACGGCACACCGGGTCTATCCCACTCCTTAGTAACAATTTCAGTTAATCTCTTAGGTATAGGAAAAACGTCAGTACTCGCCGGTACCGCAAAGTATATATCCAACCTACACATTTTCTCTGGTATTGCAACAGTGTTACAATCGTTAAGAGCCGCTAAGACCTCCCCTAGTAATACACGGAGGTTTTCCAATTTAAATTTAAAATTTGAAATATCTGAATCCAATCTGCTTGGATCAGAACCGTCACCTACAGAATGAAGCTCTCCGTCCTCATGCTCTGCAAGCTGTGACGCAGTATCAGACATGGCCCTAGAATTATCAGCGCACTCTGTTCTCACCCCAGAGTGATCACGCTTGCCTCTTAGTTCTGGTAATTTAGCCAAAACTTCAGTCATAACAGTAGCCATATCTTGTAATGTTATCTGTAATGGCTGCCCAGATGTACTAGGCGCCATAATATCACGCACCTCCCGGGCGGGAGATGCAGGTACTGACACGTGAGGCGAGTTAGTCGGCATAACTCTCCCCTCGCTGTTTGGTGAAATTTGTTCAATTTGTACAGATTGGCTTTTATTTAAAGTAGCATCAATACAGTTAGTACATAAATTTCTATTGGGCTCCACCTTGGCATTGGAACAAATGACACAGGTATCTTCCTCTGAATCAGACATGTTTAACACACTAGCAATAAACATGCAACTCGGTTACAATCTTATTTAACAAAAACGTACTGTGCCTCAAGAAGCACTAAACGATTAAATGACAGTTGAAATAATGAACTGAAAAACAGTTATGGCATCACTCTTTAAAAACAACACAACTTTTTAGCAAAGGTTTGTTCCCATTAGTAAAGTAACACTAATTGAATTTTAAACATAAAAATTACAGAGCAACGTTTTAAATCACAGTCACTATATAAGTCTCACAGCTCTGCTGAGAGAATCTACCTCCCTTCAAAGAAGTTTGAAGACCCCTGAGTTCTGTTAGAGATGAACCGGATCATGCAGAAAATACAACAGTAACTGACTGGAAATTTTTGATGCGTAGCAAAGAGCGCCAAAAACGGCCCCTCCCTCTCACACACAGCAGTGAGAGAGAAACGAAACTGTCATAATTAAAACAAGCAAACTGCCAAGTGGAAAAATAATGCCCAAATATTTATTCACTCAGTACCTCATTAATGCAAACGATTCTACATTCCAGCAAAAACGTTTAACATGAAAAATACCTATTAAAAGGTTTAATGTACTTTTACAGAGTAATTCCGGTGAAATACCATCCCCAGAATACTAAAGTGTAGAGTATACATACATGTTCATTATAACGGTATGGCAGGATTTTCTCATCAATTCCATTCAGAAAATAAAAACTGCTACATACCTCAATGCAGATTCAACTGCCCGCTGTCCCCTGATCTGAAGTTTTTACCTCCCTCAGATGGCCGAGAAACAGCAATATGATCTTAACTACTCCGGTTAAAATCATAAGAAAAACTCTGGTAGATTCTTCTTCAAACTCTGCCAGAGAGGTAATAACACGCTCCGGTGCTATTGTAAAATAACAAACTTTTGATTGAAGTTCTAAAAACTAAGTATAATCACCATAGTCCTCTCACACCTCCTATCTAGTCTTTGGGTGCAAGAGAATGACTGGAGGTGACGTAGAGGGGAGGAGCTATATAGCAACTCTGCTGGGTGAATCCTCTTGCACTTCCTGTAGGGGAGCAGATAATATCCCAGAAGTAATGATGACCCGTGGACTGATCACACATAACAGAAGAAATAGGTATTTACCTTATATATTTCAGATTCTGTCCTTCAAAGTAGTATCCTTTCTCCTTGGGTTCTAGTGGGCCTGTTCATAACGAACTTAGACCTGAGAGATTTATTATTTCCTTAATCGGAATCTTCTCTAATTTTCTATGTTTGCGCCATCCCTGTCAGACCTTTAGGTCTTGGGATATTGCAAGTGTGTTTTTCTGGACAATATATAGTTCAGGTATCATCCTGACTTCGAGAAAACTCTTTTTTTTAGAGATCTTGTCCAATCTTCTTTTCAGGGGATGGGAAATTAATCTGGAGAAGAGTTCCCTTGTTCTATCCACAAGGGTAATTTATTTGGGACTACCGCCACAATACCCCGAATGCACCCGATTTTGTTTGATCTCAGAAGTTATGCAGAGTCAGGTCTGGTCAGTACCTGGATGGGAGCCCATCTGGGAACACCAGGTGCGGTATGCTTGGACTTTATTTGATTCTTTATCTAGGAGATGTCTTTCAGAGGTCAGAAAATCAATGATTTATTCCTTTTCCCCACTCTTCAGTCTTCTGTCCGGCCAACAGTAAGATCTAGTGGCCGGTGGATAGCTTAGCCATCTTGCAACCAGGAGGTTGGGAGTTTGGATTTAGCTGCAGTTGATATTTCTTCACTTTTCTGTGACTTTGTGTATGGAGAGAATTGGTCTGATGGTATTCCATGGACATCATTCCTTTTGCTATTTTCCATGACATGGAGAACATTTGGATCTGTCTTAAAGGATAGATTTAGATCAGATGACAAGAGACTTTCTTCCATAGTATTTTTTCAGGAGTATCTATCTCCGGGTGCGTGCTTCTGGAGATATTTCTGGGTAATGTGACCACGGATGCCAACCTGCTCGGCTGGTAAGCTGTCTGAGTCTTGTTTAAGGATAATGGACTTGGAAGTGTCTGCTCTACTCTTTAAACATCTTGGAGTTGAGAGCAATTTGCAGTGCTCTGATAACTTGACCTCAGTCATCCCTATAGCTTGGTTCCAGTCGGACAATATCATCTCAAGGGTTTATATCAACCATTAGGGAGGAACTAGGGGTTCCTTATCCATGTAGGAGGTAACTTAGATTGTTCAGTGGGAGGAAGCTCACATTTGCTGTCTGTCATCCACTTTCCAGGGGTGGACAATTGGGAGTTGGACTTCTAAACAGACTGATAATTCATCCCGGGGAGTGAGCATTTCCATCTGGAAGTGTTCTCTAGGTAGACCCTCACATGGGGGGTTTCAGGAGTTGGGTTCTGTAGGCATTTCGATAGAACGCCAAGTTTCGAAGGTAACGTTTATGGTCATGTGGTCCACAGACCATCCTGATAAATGTTCTGACATTTTTCTTGGATTTCAGTCTTGCATACCTTTTCCCTCTGGTTGTTCTCTTTCCACGAGTCATTACTTCTATTCTTCTCGCAGGATTTGGTATGCAGACCTAGTGGAAATGTCATCTCTCCACCTTGGAGAATACCTCTGAGGAAGGACTTCTAATTCTTGGTGTTTTCCTTCATCTAAATCTCTAAAGCTGACTGCTTGAAGATTGGACACTTAGGCCTAGATTTGGAGTTCGGCGGTAGCCGTCAAAACCAGCGTTAGAGGCTCCTAACGCTGGTTTTGGCCGCCCGCTGGTATTTGGAGTCAGTGATTAAAGGGTCTAACGCTCACTTTTCAGCCGCGACTTTTCCATACCGCAGATCCCCCTACGCCATTTGCGTATCCTATGTTTTCAATGGGATCTTTCTAACGCCGGTATTTAGAGTCGTTTCTGAAGTGAGCGTTAGAGCTCTAACGACAAAACTCCAGCCGTCTGAAAATAGCAGGAGTTAAGAGCTTTCTGGCTAACGCCGGTTCATAAAGCTCTTAACTACTGTACCCTAAAGTACACTAACACTCATAAACTACCTATGTACCCCTAAACCGAGCTCCCCCCACATCGCCGCCACTCGATTAAAATTTTTAACCCCTAATCTGCCGACCGCCACCTACGTTATACTTATGTACCCCTAATCTGCTGCCCCTAACCCCGCCGACCCCTGTATTACATTTATTAACCCCTAACCTGCCCCCCCACAACGTCGCCGCCAGCTACTTAAAATAATTAACCCCTAATCTTCCGACCGCAAAGCGCCGCCACCTACGTTATCCCTATGTACCCCTAATCTGCTACCCCTAACACCGCCGACCCCTATATTATATTTATTAACCCCTAATCTGCCCCCCTCAACGTCGCCGACACCTGCCTACACTTATTAACCCCTAATCTGCCGAGCGGACCTGAGCGCTACTATAATAAAGTTATTAACCCCTAACCCGCCTCACTAACCCTATAATAAATAGTATTAACCCCCTAATCTGCCCTCCCTAACATCGCCGACACCTACCTTCAATTATTAACCCCTAATCTGCCGAGCGGAGCTCACCGCTATTCTAATAAATGTATTAACCCCTAAAGCTAAGTCTAACCCTAACACTAACACCCCCCTAACTTAAATATAATTTACATCTAACGAAATAAATTAACTCTTATTAAATAAATGATTCCTATTTAAAGCTAAATACTTACCTGTAAAATAAATCCTAATATAGCTACAATATAAATTATAATTATATTATAGCTATTTTAGGATTAATATTTATTTTACAGGCAACTTTGTAATTATTTTAACCAGGTACAATAGCTATTAAATAGTTAAGAACTATTTAATAGTTACCTAGTTAAAATAATAACAAATTTACCTGTAAAATAAATCCTAACCTAAGATATAATTAAACCTAACACTACCCTATCACAATAAAATAATTAAATAAACTACCTACAATTACCTACAATTAACCTAACACTACACTATCAATAAATTAATTAAACACAATTCCTACAAATAAATACAATTAAATAAACTAGCTAAAGTACAAAAAATAAAAAAGAACTAAGTTACAAAAAATAAAAAAATATTTACAAACATAAGAAAAATATTACAACAATTTTAAACTAATTACACCTACTCTAAGCCCCCTAATAAAATAACAAAGCCCCCCAAAATAAAAAATTCCCTACCCTATTCTAAATTAAAAAAGTTACAAGCTCTTTTACCTTACCAGCCCTGAACAGGGCCCTTTGCGGGGCATGCCCCAAGAAATTCAGCTCTTTTGCCTGTAAAAGAATAAATACAATACCCCCCCCCCAACATTACAACCCACCACCCACATACCCCTAATCTAACCCAAACCCCCCTTAAATAAACCTAACACTAAGCCCCTGAAGATCTTCCTACCTTGTCTTCACCATCCAGGTATCACCGATCCGTCCTGGCTCCAACATCTTCATCCAACCCAAGCGGGGGTTGGCGATCCATCATCCGGTGCTGAAGAGGTCCAGAAGAGGCTCCAAAGTCTTCCTCCTATCCGGCAAGAAGAGGACATCCGGACCGGCAAACATCTTCTCCAAGCGGCATCTTCGATCTTCTTCCATCCGATGCGGAGCGGGTCCATCTTGAAGCAGGCGACGCGGATCCATCCTCTTCTTCCGTTGTCTCCCGACTAATGACGGTTCCTTTAAGGGACGTCATCCAAGATGGCGTCCCTCGAATTCCGATTGGCTGATAGGATTCTATCAGCCAATCGGAATTAAGGTAGGAATTTTCTGATTGGCTGATGGAATCAGCCAATCAGAATCAAGTTCAATCCGATTGGCTGATCCAATCAGCCAATCAGATTGAGCTCGCATTCTATTGGCTGATCGGAACAGCCAATAGAATGCGAGCTCAATCTGATTGGCTGATTGGATCAGCCAATCGGATTGAACTTGATTCTGATTGGCTGATTCCATCAGCCAATCAGAAAATTCCTACCTTAATTCCGATTGGCTGATAGAATCCTATCAGCCAATCGGAATTCGAGGGACGCCATCTTGGATGACGTCCCTTAAAGGAACCGTCATTCGGCTAGTAGGCGTCGGGAGAAGAGGATGGATCCGCGTCGCCTGCTTCAAGATGGACCCGCTCCGCACCGGATGGAAGAAGATCGAAGATGCCGCTTGGAGAAGATGTTTGCCGGTCCGGATGTCCTCTTCTTGCCGGATAGGAGGAAGACTTTGGAGCCTCTTCTGGACCTCTTCAGCACCGGATGATGGATCGCCAACCCCCGCTTGGGTTGGATGAAGATGTTGGAGCCAGGACGGATCGGTGATACCTGGATGGTGAAGACAAGGTAGGAAGATCTTCAGGGGCTTAGTGTTAGGTTTATTTAAGGGGGGTTTGGGTTAGATTAGGGGGTATGTGGGTGGTGGGTTGTAATGTTGGGGGGGGGTATTGTATTTATTCTTTTACAGGCAAAAGAGCTGAAATTCTTGGGGCATGCCCCGCAAAGGGCCCTGTTCAGGGCTGGTAAGGTAAAAGAGCTTGTAACTTTTTTAATTTAGAATAGGGTAGGGAATTTTTTATTTTGGGGGGCTTTGTTATTTTATTAGGGGGCTTAGAGTAGGTGTAATTAGTTTAAAATTGTTGTAATATTTTTCTTATGTTTGTAAATATTTTTTTATTTTTTGTAACTTAGTTCTTTTTTATTTTTTGTACTTTAGCTAGTTTATTTAATTGTATTTATTTGTAGGAATTGTGTTTAATTAATTTATTGATAGTGTAGTGTTAGGTTAATTGTAGGTAATTGTAGGTAGTTTATTTAATTATTTTATTGATAGGGTAGTGTTAGGTTTAATTATAACTTAGGTTAGGATTTATTTTACAGGTAAATTTGTTATTATTTTAACTAGGTAACTATTAAATAGTTCTTAACTATTTAATAGCTATTGTACCTGGTTAAAATAATTACAAAGTTGCCTGTAAAATAAATATTAATCCTAAAATAGCTATAATATAATTATAATTTATATTGTAGCTATATTAGGATTTATTTTACAGGTAAGTATTTAGCTTTAAATAGGAATAATTTATTTAATAAGAGTGAATTTATTTCGTTAGATGTAAATTATATTTAAGTTAGGGGGGTGTTAGTGTTAGGGTTAGACTTAGCTTTAGGGGTTAATACATTTATTAGAATAGCGGTGAGCTCCGCTCGGCAGATTAGGGGTTAATAATTGAAGGTAGGTGTCGGCGATGTTAGGGAGGGCAGATTAGGGGTTAATACTATTTATGATAGGGTTAGTGAGGCGGATTAGGGGTTAATAAGTGTAGGCAGGTGTCGGCGACGTTGAGGGGGGCAGATTAGGGGTTAATAAATATAATATAGGGGTCGGCGATGTTAGGGCAGCAGATTAGGGGTACATAGGGATAACGTAGGTTGCGGCGGTTTACGGAGCGGCAGATTAGGGGTTAAAAAAAATATGCAGGGGTCAGCGATAGCGGGGGCGGCAGATTAGGGGTTAATAAGTGTAAGGTTAGGGGTGTTTAGACTCGGGTACATGTTAGGGTGTTAGGTGCAGACGTAGGAAGTGTTTCCCCAAAGGAAACAATGGGGCTGCGTTAGGAGCTGAACGCTGCTTTTTTGCAGGTGTTAGGTTTTTTTTTCAGCTCAAACAGTCCCATTGTTTCCTATGGGAGAATCGTGCACGAGCACGTTTTTTAGGCTGGCCGCGTCCGTAAGCAACTCTGGTATCGAGAGTTGCATTTGCGGTACAAATGCTCTACGCTCCTTTTTTGGAGCCTAACGCAGCATTTGTTTGAACTCTCGATACCAGAGTTAAATTTATGGTGCGGCCAGAAAAAAGCCCGCGGAGCGTTAACAGCCCTTTTACCGCCAAACTCCAAATCTAGGCCTTAGTTTTGTCTAAGCGGGGGGGTTTTTCTGAATTTTTTATCCTTTATCCAGGGTGGTCTGGAGAAGGGTTTGTCAGTCAGTAACCTGAAGGGTCAGTTTTCTGCATTGTTTTTTATTGCTACATAAGCATCTGGTGGGCGTGCCAGATGTGCAATCTTTTTTTCAGGCACTGGTCTACATCAGGCCTGTGTTTAAGTCGGTTGCTCCCCCTTAGTGTTTTACCCTTGTTCTTAAAGTTTTGCAGTAGGCTCTGTTTGAGCCTTTACTTTCCATGGATATTAAGTTGTTGTCTTGGAAGGTTTTGTTTCTCATTGCTATCTTTTCTGCTTGGAGAGTCTCAGAGCTCTCAGTTTTGCAGTGTGATTCGCCTTATCTTATCTTTCATGCAGTTAAGGCGGTTATTCGCACTAGTTAGGTTTTCTTCCTAAGTGGTTTCAGATAGATATATTAATCAGAAAATTGTTGCTCCTTCTCTGTGTCCTTATCTTTCTTCTCATAAGGAACGTTTGTTGCACAACTTTAATGTTGTGCGTGCTTTTATTTTCTATCTACAGGTGACTAAGGATTGTCGCCAGTTTGCTGTTTGTTTCTCTGGGAAATAAAGGTCAGAAAGCTTCAGCTGCTTCTCTTTCTCTTTGGTTGAGTAGTATAATGCATTTGGTTTATGAGACTGCTGAACAGCAGCCTCTTGAGAGAATTTCAGCTCATTTCATTAGGACTGTCCCTTCTTCTTGGGCTTTCAAGAAGGAAGTTTCTGTATAACAGATTTGCAAGGCTGCAACTTGGTCCTCTCTGCATACTTTTTCCAAATTTTCCAAATTTTATATTTTTGTCTCAGCTGAGGCTTCTTTTGGGAGAAAGGTTCTTCATGCAGTGGTGTCTTCTGTTTAGGTTACCTGTCTTGTCCCTCCCTAATCATGTGTGTCCTCTAGCTTGGGTATTGGTTCCCACTAGTAATTGATGATTCCGTGGACTCACCATATCTTAGGAAAGAAAACATAATTTATGCTTACCTGATAAATGTATTTCTTTCCGGATATGGTGAGTCCACGACCCACCTTTTATTTTAAGACAGTTATTTTTTAACTAAAGCCTCAGGCACCTCTACACCTTTGTGTTATCTTCTTTTTCCATTTTACCTTTGGCTGAATGACTGGAGGTTATGGGTAAGGGAAGTGACATATATAGCAGCTTTGCTGTGGTGCTCTTTGCCTCCACCTGCTGGCCAGGAGTGATATTCCCAATAGTAATTGATGATTCCGTGGACTCACCATATCCGGAAATAAATAAATTTATCAGGTAAGCATAAATTATGTTTTGCTTTCCTTTGCAAATATATATATATATATATATATATATATATATATATATATATATATATATACACACATATACTGTATATATACACCTATATGTGTGCACATATGTATTTATGCAATTAAATAAAAAAAAGAAAAAGGTCTCAGAAAACAAGGAAATTGTTCTCCAGGCGAACCTTGTTATATTTTATTATTTATACAGGTAGAGTCTGGAGTGTATCCTGAGCATATATTAATACACTTGAAAAAGAAAACCTATTTAAGAAATAGGGAATGAAAGAATGCTTTTTTGGCACTAAATAGTGGTAAGAGGTTAAAATATAACTTTTACTAGTAGTACAAATAAAATGACAGCTACAATGATTAACCTCTTAAGGACATATGACGGAATTTTTCCGTCATAAAACAATTGAGCAAACTGAAAGCTGTGTCCTTAAAGGGTTAAACTATTGAGGCTAGCCAGAAAAAATAACTAAAAACACACCTTCGTTGTAAAGGACTTGTTACATTGTTTGAATTCAAAGATTACAATGTTGCTAATCCCTAAGTAGATACAGAGGGGTCGAGTGAAAGGTTTAGGTAAGATGGGATTTTAACATATTATTTGTGGAAAACCTCTATTAGGGAAAGACCCTGTGCCCCCTGTATGGGGATAGAGGGGCATCTCTCTTATTTTAAACTTGCACTTTGTTGTTTAAGACCATTATAATTTAACTTATCTATTGACTCAAATTTGTATTTGTTCTAAAGAATGGTGGGAAGGATGGGAGGGGGTTATTAACAGCAATGGAACGCTTGCTCTACCCCAATACAGGGGACACAGGGTCTTTCCCTAATAGAGGTTTTCCATAAATAATATGTTAAAATCCCATTTTACCTAAACCTTTCACTCGATCCCTCTGCATCTACTTAGGGATTAGCAACATTGTAATCTTTGAATTCAAACATATGTGTTTATATATGTATATATGTCTGTAAATACATATACACATATAAATAAATACATATGTACACACACACATACACTATATACACACACACATATACCTAGGATTACCCGGGTAAACCTGACATTACCCAAGCAGCTGTGGGTAAATCCCACTGTAATGTAATTCTTGGGTAATGTCAGGTTTACCCGGGTAATGCTAGGATTACCCAATTTCTTACTTTATCCGCAACATATTCATACATATATATTCATCTTTAGACATATACAGTATATGTATATATCTCAATGTTAAAGCCCTTTGCAGCATTTGTAATGTATTTTATGTGTTTTGTGACATTTGTTTTATCACAAAACAGTTAACCAGAGCTCTCAGGATGAGGTAATCATTGTAGCAAAAATCGTGATTGCACTCAAGTGATCACATTTACTTTCAACTACCAAAATACCAGCGGTAAACCTGACAAGTGCAAACACCCACGATAAAACCCCTTATTGCTCGTGTGTAACAGTTAGCTCTCTAATTGTAATCTAGTCCTGCTGTGTCCAGACATTTTGTTCCCAATTCAGAATTTGGCCACAAATTCTACTTATTGCTATTTTACATCTGTATTTCATCTGTTGTTCAATTTATCTTATTAAGTAGGAGATACTTGTTCTGAAACAAGATGCCCATACTGGTGGTTGCAGAAGAATACGCCTGAATAATTTCAGAAGACCCTTACATGGGTATCTGCTAAGCTATGTTGTCGGTGCTTTCAGACAATTCTAACCTGTTCTGTGTCCAGTTGACCAGAAATCATACTTTAGTATGAAAAGCCAATTAGCAATACTCAGCATGTGAAAAGCCAGTTAGCAATACTCAGCATGTGAAAAGCCAGTTAGCAATACTCAGCATGTGAAAAGCCAGTTAGCAATACTCAGCATATGAAAAGCTGAAGCACTGAGTTTGGTTCTGGACCTTTACTGATTATTTTTCTAGGACTGTTCTATTTGTTTGCTTGACTGTTTAAAATGCCATAGCTTAATTTATGTTATAGCTATTTCTGTAAGTCAATTCAATTATTTTATTGTTGGTTCTTAGTTTTACCAGATCCTGCAGTAAATGTGATAGAGCAGACACCATGGAAAAGAAAGCAGAATGGTAAGTAAAAAGCAGAGAATGGTAATTTAGATTGTTGGTTATATATTCTATGCTATAATTTATATATAAAAACACAGAAATGGACTGCATTCTCTTACTGGACTGGGTACACATCCCATGCCACTGCAAAACTCTCAGCCCTGGGTACTCACAAGGTGTCCAGTATATAACCGGGGGGGCGGGGGGGGGGGGCGACGCGCAGCACAAAGTGCACTAGCCGGTGAAGCCACCTCCCTGAAATGAGTTTTTGCAGGATGTCTGAATACCTCAAACCATCAGCTGCAACAAACAATCCCAGTACTGTAGCCAAATCACACATATAAGCAGTATTTACTTATTCTCTCAATATAGTAAACATGATGTGCCTAAAGTAACTGTAATAGTAGTAATAACACTGTCAGGCTATGTAACGAAATAGGAACAAAGAGCAGCTACTTACTGTGAAGCTGAGTTACAGAGTGGAAATGAGCCAATCGTGTATAACATCGCTGACACGCCTACCTATTTACATCATGTGACTAGGAGCTGCGTGTCAGACGGTGTAAAAGATCCGGCTAAACGAACCATAGTGTGTATTATGTCTGATATGTCAGTGTAGCAGAGGAATGGTTGCTCAATCTAATGCCTAGCAAGTATTACTTTGTTGTTATAGGGGGCGAATGCATAAATCAAACAGACTACGTTATTTTACTTAATGAGGTCTAAGGTTTTAGACATAATGGGGCATATTTATGGCTGGGCGGAAACAGAAGTTATGAAGCAGCGGTCTAAAGACCGCTGCTCCATAACCTGTCTGCCTGCTCTGAGGCGGCGGACAGAAATCGACAGAAATCAACCCGATCTAATCCAATCGGGTTTATTGACACCCCCTGCTAGCGGCTGCGAATCTGCAGGGGGCGGTATTGCACCAGCAGTTCACAAGAACCGCTGGTGCAATGATAAATGCTGAGAGCGTATGCTGTCTGCATTTATCGATGTGCAGCGGACGATCCGCTATATCAGATCATGTCCACTCGCACCATCATAAATAGGCCCCTATATGTTAAGTCGCCCTTTCAGAGCAGATGTATAAAACCCCTCAGTTATGTAAGGGTGTACCAAAGATATAACATATCAAATTATGTATCAATTTGCACATCATTTCGTGTCACATAGATTCTTGAGTTATATAGAGGCCCGTCCTTATTGGCTAATCAAATGTGTTTGTTCAGATAAATTGTCAGATTGTGGTCAAACACCATACAAACAAAGAGAAGTTCACTGTTGTGCATTTAACACAAGTATACACCAATGCCAAAACATAATGCACATTATTTAAATATGAACTAATGGATATATCTATACTGGTTGCCTTCAAACAGTGTAAATCTATTATATTGCTCAACTCTGATATACTGTATCAAATATGTTAAATATTACAGATGTATGAATGCCCCTTAAGTCATGTACCAAAAAAAATAACATTGTGTACAGCATATAGCTTCTTGAATTATATAAAGGCCCGTCCTTATTGGCCAATCAAATGTGTTTGTTAAGATAAATTGTCATATTGTGGTCAAAAACCATTCAGACAGAGAGCAGTCACTGTTATGCACTTAACACAAGTATACACCAATGCTACAACATAATGTGCAGTGTATAAATTTAAATCTGAACTAATGACTATATCTATAATGGTTGTCTTCAAACAAACCATATAAATCTATTATATAATTCAAATCTGATATGCTGTATCAAACATATTAAATATTGCATATTACTTGTGTGATGGGCCACTGTAGGTGGCTATCTTTTAGGGCTCACAGGGATTGTGGTTCTCATAAATAAATATGTAAATAGATAATTAAATAGATAAATAAATAAATAGGTAAATAGATAATTAAATAGATAAATAATGAATGGGTCATAGCTCTCACAAATCGGAATTTGATTCTTCATGTTACTAGCTGCCACCCACCTTCTCTGTTTTGGCGATCCCACAGGCACAGTTTGCTTGGGTCACTAGGAACAACAGTGATCCAACTTATAGAGATGAGCAACTCAAAATGATATCAAAGAAATTTGAAGCACGAGGGTATCGCATATCATTACGGAGTGAAACCGTGCAAAGGCAAATTCAAGGACGAACTATGCCAACCGAGTCCCCTGCTGAACAAGGCAAAAGACAGACCATGGTGACTAAATACTGTCCAGACATTAAGAACATCGGGTTCCCAATACAGAGACATTGGAATATCCTAAAAAGTGACCAACAACTCCCATTTGGTGAATGGGACAACCCGAGGATAGGTTTTAAGAGTTATACCAACCTAAGGGACAGACTGGTCCTCACTGACCCCCAACAATGCTACAACAAAGAGAAATGGCTTGTCAGCAAGAAGGTTGGCCTTTACAAATGCACAGGTTGCACTACATGCAATTCAATGATCTCCGGATTAACTTTTCATCACCCACATACAAAACAGAAATTTTAAATCAAATACTACCTGACGTGCACTACCTCCTATGTGGTCTAGCTGCTTAGCTGTGCGTGTGGACTATTCTATGTCGGGAAAACATCTGATGATGCCCGCACCTGCATGGCGAACCATCGGTCTGCAATTAGAACAGCATTGAAAGTGAATAAGAGTGACCAACCTGTGGCGCAACACTTTTTGATGAATGGACATACTGTCAAGGACCTTCGGTTTACACTGATAGACCATGTCCCTGCACTTCACAAGGGAGGAGACTGGAATCTTAAAGGGACACTAAATGCAATTTTTTTTCTTTAATGATTCAGATAGAGCATGCAATTTTAATAAACTTTCTAATTTACTCCTATTATCAATTTTTCTTCATTCTTTTGCTATCTTTATTTAAAAAGCATGAATGTGATGCATAGGAACCTGGCCCATTTTTGGTTGAGAACCTGGGTTATGCTTGCTTATTGGTGGGTAAATGTCAGCCTCCAATAAGTAAGCGCTATCCATGGTGCTGAACCTAAAATGGGCTGGCTGCTAAGCTTTACATTCATGATTTTCAAATAAAGATAGCAGGAAAACAAAGAAAAATTGATAATAGGAGTAAATTTGAAAGTTACTTAAAATTCCATGCTCTATCTGAATCATGAACAATGTATCCCTTTAAGCTTCTACAAATCGAGACCAGATGGATTTATAAATTAAATACTATTCAACTGTATAGGCTGAATGCTACCATTGACTGACGTTGTTTTCTGACATAATGGTTGTACTAAGGACATTACATTACATCTATTCTGTTGATGTAAAATAACCCCCCTGTGGTGTGGAAACTGGGACCCTATGAGAGTCCTGACACTTCTGATCCATGATATAATAAATACATTTGCCATGAGAGCCACAATCTGTGAGAGCTATGACCCATTCATTATTTATTTATATATCTATTTAATTATCTATTTACCTATTTATCTATTTAATTATCTATTTACCTATTTATTTATGAGAACGACAATCCTTGTGAGCCCTAAAAGATAGCCTCCTACAGTGGACCATCACACAAGTAATATGCAATATTTAATATATTTGATACAGCATATCAGATTTGAATGATATAATAGATTTATTTTTTGTTTGAAGACAACCAGTATAGCTATATCCATTAGTTAGTTAAATAATTTGCATTATGTTGTAGCATTGGTGTATAGTTGTGTTAAGTGCATAAGAGTGACCGCTTTCTGCATTTTTTGACCACAATCTGACAATTTATCTGAACAAACACATTTGATTGGCCAATAAGGATGGGCCTCTATATAACTCAAGAAGCTATGTGACACGATATGATGTGCAAATTGATTTGATATGTTATATCTTTGGTACACCCTTACATAACTGGGGGGCTTTATACATCTGCTCTGAAAGGGCGACTTAACATATTATGTCTCAAACCTTAGACCTCATCGAGTGTAATAACATTTTGTTTGAGTTATGCATTCGCCCCCTATAACAACAAAGTAATACTTGCTAGGCATTAGATTGAGCAACCATTCCTCTGCTACACTGACATATCAGACATAATACACACTATGGTTCGTTTAGCCGGATCTTTTACACCATCTGACACGCAGCTCCTAGTCACATGATGTAAACAGGTAGGCGTGTCAGCAATGTTATACACGATTGGCTCATTTCCACTCTGTAACTCAGCTTCACAGTAAGTAGCTGCTCTTCGTTCCTATTATCGTTGCAGCTGATAGTTTGCGGTATTTGATTATTTCCTCTCAGTCATTTACTTTGTAATGATCAGTCGTGCTTGCTTTTGAACACTATGGGGTCGATTTATGAAGCAGCGGATTCTGCTTCCAACCCACTCCGCTTCAGGTCTGCCTGAAGCGGAAGTTAAGAAGCAGCGGTCGTTAGACTGCTGCTCCTTAATTCACCCGCCACCTCTGAGGCGGCGGACAGCAATCAGCTCGATCGGATACGATCGGGTTGATTGACACCCCCTGCTATTGGCTGATTGGCCACAAATGTGCAGGGGGCGGCATTGCAAAAGCATTTCACTAGAAATGCTTGTGCAAAGATAAATGCTGACAGCGAATATGCTGTCGGTATTTATCAATGTCCGCCCGCACATTGATAAATCTACCCCTAAGGCTCTCCCATATATGTTTAAGTTCAATTCTTATTGTTTATTTATTTCATGAAATTTTATGTATTTTCAGGTGTTATCCATTGTTTGGGATTTCTCTAACATGACACTATGAGGCCGAAATATTAAATGGCGGGCGGACATGATTCGCTGTAGCGAATCATGTCCGCCCGCCATTGCTAAATGCTGACAGCATACACTGTCACCATTTATCATTGCACAAGCAGTTTTGGTGAACTGCTTGCGCAATGCCGCCCCCAATGCCATATTCGATCAGGCTGAGTGCTGTCCGCAGCTTCAGAGGTGGCGGACGAGTTAACTCTTGTTTCTGGTAATCAGGGCCATTCAGCTCTTGATAATTTGGCCCCTTTATTCACAAAGATGAACAACATAATAAGCATAATAAGTATTTGGTCACACTGATTATTAATATGGCAAACCACACACGGCCATTGTGTTCATGTTTTGTATTTGCTTTGCATTTTCTTTCTAACAGCTTTATGCGTTATGTCTTTATATTCACTTTTTTGGTTATGATTCACTTTCTGAGGTTGGTGTTTCGCTGAAACATTACACTAATAAATACACTGGATTGAAAGGACCAGCGAGTGCCGCATTTTTGACTTGTGTGTGTGTGTGTATGTATATATATATATATATATATATATATATATATATATATATATACAGGGCTCAAAATTTCCACTCTTTACTAGTTTAATGGTTTCTTCAACAAAGGATACCTAAAGAGTTAAGCAAATTAGATAATAGAAGTAAAATGCAATATTGTTTAAAATTGTATTATCTATCTGAATCATGAAATAATAAAATTAGGTTTCATGTCCTTTTAATAATATATCCAATTGTATGAAAGATGGATTGAAATTATGTAGGCCTTTTCTTATTATAATTATAAAGAAATGCTCTCAAATTAAAAATAAAAAAATAAAAAACAACACAGACATGTAGGAATTGATCTAATCTGTTTATACCAACAAGCACAGTTACAAAATCATTAGCTTATAAATAATGCTAAACTGAACATGGGCTTTGTCTATATTTGTGTCTATGGCATTGATTTAACAAAGGCCGAATGGCCCCTGATGTCTCTGACTCCGCGTGAGCCTTCAGGCTCGCCAGAAACAGCAGTTAAGAAGCTGACCGCTGCTCCTTAACTCATTCGCCGCCTCTGAGGCGACGGACAACAATCAGCCCGATCAGGTTGATTGACACCCCCTGCTAGCGGCCGATTGGCCATGAAAATAGTAGCATTGCACAAGCAGTTCACCAGCATGTTAAATGCTGAGCGGATCATGATGGACAGACACTTGATAAACCGACCCCTATGTGTATGTGTATGGGTATGCATCTGTATTTTTATGTGGGTATTTGTGTTTATATGTGTGTGTGTAAGTATATAAAAGGGGGAGATACTAATGGCACTGCTGGGATTTACAGATTAGGGTAGCCTATTAGACTCTGTATCTATTGATAAAATATATATCTGAATTTATTTATAGTCCAGTTTAACTATATTTCTGAATGGCTGAGGTGCTGTGTACTAGTTTTGAACAAAAAGCATTGTCAATCCGAAGATTGATGGATTGTACACCTAGATAGCACTCATTCCCTAATCAATAGTGGCAAAAATTGGGCAAGATATGAATGTTCTAGGAGGAGGGAGTGCACTGGGATTTTAAAATATAACCTTTATTAGGTAATTTTAAAAGAAAAAGACAAATACAATCAACATACATATATTGTTAAAAACACAGGATTTGGTCTAATTTGGTTTGTTTCCAATTTTCACAAACTGAGACAAGTGGTTGTGGCACAGATTGGTCTGACTTTAGTTGAAATAAATCTCAGATTTGAAAAATTTCCAGTAATGGGTAGAAATCCAATGTTCTTTGAGCTTATATACTATTCATGGAGCTGGTATTGCTGCAATATTGACTCTGCTGTTAATGTGTGTTGCCTAGAATTCAAAGTTCAATTCAGGTTATCTTCCTGGATATTTTATATGCTTAACATACAGTGATCTCACCCTAAATCAGTGTAAGATTTTGTTAATACTGCGTGTGAACTCTAAAAAAAAGATTGGCGTTAGTGTAAGAATACAATATACCCTATTAGAATGGGACTGGTCTATTATAATATAAAACAGTTTCAAGTGGACTTTTATTTATTTCTTATGTTAATTGTGTTCCATGCAAATATTCCGGTCATCTGGTGTTACAAATGTGATAGACTAAGAGCAGAATAAGATTTTAATAACATCTAAGCGGAGTTAGACAAACAGTACTGTCTATGTGTAACTTCACTTGTAAGTATGATATCAGGTCTGCCCAACTGTAGTTGTTATCAGATATTATTGTGAAATTGGCAAAATAACTTGACAGAACCTTTATTTGGCTTTCACGCCAAATAGGAACAGATAGCCTTGTGAAAGTATTAACTCAGTTAGGCATTAATGTAAAATGTGCATATTACGGTAACTTGGAATTATTTGGTTGCTTAGGTTAGATCTTAATAGATCTAAGGTAGCTGTTAACGTTGAAAAATATGATGTGCAGCTTATTTCACTAAGTAACAGTTTAACCCCTTAATGACCACAGCACTTTTCCATTTTCTGTCCGTTTGGGACCAAGGCTATTTTTACATTTTTGTGGTGTTTGTGTTTAGCTGTAATTTTCCTCTTACTCATTTACTGTACCCACACATATTCCACACATATTATATACCGTTTTTCTCGCCATTAAATGGACTTTCAAAATATACCATTATTTTCATCATATCTTATAATTTACTATAAAAAATATTATAAAATATGAGGAAAAAATGGAAAAAAACACACTTTTTCTAACTTTGACCCCCAAAATCTGTTACACATCTACAACCACCAAAAAACACCCATGCTAAATAGTTTCTAAATTTTGTCCTGAGTTTAGAAATACCCAATGTTTACATGTTCTTTGCTTTTTTTGCAAGTTATAGGGCCATAAATACAAGTAGCACTTTGCCATTTCCAAACCACTTTTTTTCAAAATTAGCGCTAGTTACATTGGGACACTAATATCTTTCAGGAATCTCTGAATATCCATTGACATGTATATATTTTTTTTTAGAAGACATCCCAAAGTATTGATCTAGGCCCATTTTGGTATATTTCATGCCACCATTTCACCGCCGAATGAGATCAAATAAAAAATTTTTTTTACTTTTTCACAAATTTTTTCACAAACTTTAGGTTTCTCACTGAAATTATTTACAAACAACTCATGAAATTATGGAATAAATGGTTGTAAATGCTTCTCTGGGATCCCCTTTGTTCATAAATAGCAGACATATATGGCTTTGGCTTTGCTTTTTGGTAATTAGAAGGCTGCTAAATGCCACTGCGCACCACACGTGTATTATGCCCAGCAGTGAATGGGTTAATTAGGGAGCATGTAGGGAGCTTCTA